>NC_141621.1:34950011-35164283 GCF_047967505.1 Dipteris shenzhenensis
TAGGGTTTAGGATTTAGGGTTTAGGGTTTAGGATTTAGGGTTTAGGGTTTAGGTTTTGGGGTTAGGGTTTAGGGTTTAGGGTTTGGGGTTTGGGGGTAGGGTTTAGGGTTTGGCAGTTAGAGTTTAAGGTTTAGGGTTTAGGGTTTAGGGTTTGGGGTTTAGGGTTTAGGGTTTGGGAGTTAGGGGTTTAGGGTTTAGGGTTTAGGTTTAGGAGTTAGGGTTTAGGGTTTAGGGTTTAGGGGTTAGAGTTTAGGGTTTGAGAGTTAGAGTTTAAGGTTTAGGGATTAGGGTTTGGGGTTTAGGATTTCGTGGTTTGGGTTTAGGATTTGGGGTTTGGTGAGTTAGGGTTTAGGGTTTAGGGTTTAGGGTTTAGGGTTCAAGGTTTGAGGTTAGGGTTTGGGGGTTAGGGTTTAGAGTTTGGTGGTTTAGGGTTTAGGGTTTGGGGGTTAGGGTTTAGGATTTAGGGTTTAGGGTTTAGGATTTAGGGTTTAGGGTTTTAGGGTTTGGGGGTTAGGGTTTAGGGTTTAGGGTTTAGGGTTTGGGGTTTGGGGGTGGGTTTAGGGTTTGGGAGTTAGAGTTTAAGGTTTAGGGTTTAGGGTTTATGGTTTAGGGTTTAGGGTTTGGGAGTTAGGGTTTAGGGTTTAGGGTTTAGGAGTTAGGGTTTAGGGTTTAGGGTTTAGGGTTTAGGGTTTGGGGGTTAGGTTTTAGGGTTTGGAAGTTAGAGTTTAAGGTTTAGGGATTAGGGTTTTGGATTTAGGGTTTAGGGTTTAGGGTTTAGGGTTTGGGAGTTAGGGTTTAGGGTTTAGGATTTAGGGTTTAGGAGTTAGGGTTTAGGGTTTGGGGGTTAGGGTTTAGAGTTTAGGGTTTGGGGGTTAGGGTTAAGGGTTTAGGGTTTAGGGTTTAGGGTTTAGGAGTTAGGGTTTAGAGTTTAGGGTTTGGGGGTTAGGGTTAAGGGATTACAGAACACTGCAAAAATATTTTGTCACTGCAAAAAACACAACTTTTGCCTCACAAGGGCAAATCTGCAACACTGACGAAAGTGGTATTTGACCACACAGTCACTTCCTAGTTACGATTTTGCATCAACAGGAAATAGGAATGATTTTGTCACTCCTAATATCTTTGCGCATAGGCATACGATGCAATTTCTATAGTAACCTTTCACCGACCTGCGGAACAGTGGTCGCATAGCAAAAATAGGGCACCTTTCTGAGTGCCTACGGAAAACTTCCACCACCAAAACAAGCCCCGAAATGGCCTTGAATCAAAAAAATAATGTCACGAAGGGCTTTGCCCTATCCTGCAGAGAAAGAGAGAGGGGGGCAGAAATGGACAGGAGAGGGCAGAGAGGAGAGAGAGAGAGAGAGAGAGGTAGGGGGAGAGAGAGAGAGAGAGAGAGGATATGAGTGATAGAGAGAGAGAGAGAGAGAGGAGAGAGAGCATGCGCGAGAGAAGAGAGGAGAGAGACGAAATTCTAGGGAGGGAGGGAGTGTGAGAGAGTACGAGAGAGGAAGAGAGGGAGAGAGTGAGAATGAAAGAGAGAGAAAATCTTACCAATGAGGAGGAAAAAGGACAGCGCAACGATTAAGGAGGGATTTTGGAGGAGAGAGGTTTTGATGGAGGGATGTGGGAGCTAAGATCAATGAGTGATATAAGAGGAGAGATAGTGAAGGAGATTAGAGACAACAATGGATATAGGAGTAGAGACAACGATTAAGGAAGGAGATTAGAGGCTACTAAAGAGAAGATAGGATGACTAAATTTAAACGTTGGATGGACAAAATCAGTAGAGCCGAATCCGCCTTCACAGCCACCCTCATCCACATTTAAAACGACTGAACAACACCATCAGAAGGCAAAAGGCATTCATTGAAACTCCTTGTCTCTACACATTCAATTCATACACTAGCCACATTTCCTCCAGAAGCCTAACAATCTCAGAAAGACCCAGTGGACTACACAACCCAGCACAAGCTCCTACTGACTGATCAAGAAGCACATAGATGACTCATGACACATAACACTCCAGAGAATGACAACTTCAGAATTGCATAACTGCCATGTACACATCCTGACAACTCAAGGTATAAACAACCATGCTCATATCTTTGAACAAAATCTATGAAGAACAATCCTGGATCTCTTTGACCTCAAATCATTCACAAGCTCCTATCAATGAGAGGCTCCCCCCAAGCTACAAAGCTCCAAAGTAGGCCTTCAACAAGCAACAGCCCACTGCTCCACGCCATCTCAACAAGTTGCACCACCAACACCATCTTCAAATGGACCTCTCCACCAATGACTCCTTCAATCCAAAAGCCTCCAACCACATGGTAGCCACACTTGTCACCCAGCTCGCAGAACAACTGATCTCCACTCCTCCCTCCACAACTCGCAGTCCCGTCCTCTTCTTTCTTCACCAGCTCAAGTACCCTCCCTTTGCTCATGGAGTTCCCGCAATCGAGTCGCCTCCCCCCTCATTACACACAGGGCTCTCCTACTTTACGTATATTCTCAACCTCCTTCAGTAGCGATGCCCTCCTTCATTCAGGAGCTTCCAGCCTCTTCGCTGCTATCCCACCACCAGCCCATCGGCCTCTCCAGTAGTAGAACTTGGCTCCTGTAAACTATTTCTGACTTCTCATACTGATGCCGCACACCTTAGCGACCCCCAATGCCAAAACAAACGACCCCTAGCTCCCTCTGAGCTCGTATCATCATCATGACCCCTTTGAGGATTCCACAGGACTTCAGAAGGCTCCACTTCGTCACACACAATGAACCCATAGCCAACCAAGTTCCCGTCACCTTGTCTCCTTCATAGATCACGGAGATCACCCTCCGGCAATCTTCTTGCTTCTACGAGCCTCCACACCCGTCATGTGAGCTTCCCTGGCTGCTTCATCCTCTCCCTTCATCTCATGAATCCTCTCCACAAGCAACAGCCCACCCGTTCAGTAGTGTGATCCTCCTCTTTCAGCAACAGTCCCCTCCTTCGATGCGGGAGCCACCACCTTACCATCCAGAAGTGCCTCCTTTGATCTCACGTAGCCACTTGCATGGATACCTTTTTCGATATAAGCCACATCACCTCCCATTAGCCAACTTACCTTTGTCTTTTAACCCCTCCCAAACATCACGTGCAATAACACCAAGCCTAAGCAAATTCAAATTTTGGGACTTCTCAAACCCCCCAAAATTACACACATCACAGGGAAACCTTGTTCTGGAATGTCTAGTGCTCCATATTGCATTTTCATCACTTCCCAAGAGCCTCTATAAAGTATCTACCTTCTCAAGTAAAATATCTACATCAGTGTGGAGTCCTTTATGAGGGTGTCCATAGCTCATTTCCACTACCACCTCACTATGTACATAGCTATACACTCACCCATCAACATGCAACAAGTGAAAAACATTTTTTCATTTTTATCCACACATCTCTAGCAACCCCTTCTCTTCTGCTGTGACATTCATGTCCAACAGCTAAAGAAAAACATCAGCAAACCACTTAGATCAAGAACAAAGCAAGCTTGTACTCTATGCCTCTGCTTTTTTCCTCCCGGATCAAAAGGAAAACTTTGAACCCTCCACTGCTAGATATGCACAATGCACCATCCCCTTGGATCAAAAGGAATCAACAACACACCAAATTGATGTAGCCACCTGCTCCTTCCATATATCCACATCCTCACTAAGCCTCCAGGATCCCATAGCTTATCCTACCAAGATATCACACAACTCCACTGGCTATTAGCTATGACACTTGCATCATGAGTCTTGCTTAGCTTCACATGAGCCATATCTTTTGAGGTCACTACCTCACACATAGATCTCACGAGCACCACCAGCTCATAATCTGTGATTAGGGACTTCTCAACATACCCTATTGCCTCAATCTTATAAGCTGCAAAGCTTAGCCCATCACATGAATTATCAAGACCATCGAGAAGCAAACAAACATCCTTCGCACCTGAAGAATGCTCAAGCATATAAGCATACTCTTTGCTATGCATCTTGTCCTCACTGACATTTTCATTTTCTGAACAGTCATAAGAAGTGCATATTTTCTTGTCATTACCAGCCACAGGTGCAAAATCCACAAGGGTATTGTGACATGAAGTTGGGGGTAATAAACTTCACGCACCTCTTCACTTCCTGCTGCTTTCGAACGGACTTCCAAAGATCTTTATCATTGAGAATGGGACATTAGAAAGAAGCTTTTATGCCAAGATACCACACCATACTTTCCTCCCTTAGATGAGAATGAAGATTGTAACATCCCAAGTGATGTTGTAATCAAGCATAGGGAGAAGGAAAGGATCAGCAGAGTCCATAATCTCAGCGAGCCGGTCTGCACCAAAGAGAAGAGCGATACGTTGTTGAAAGAAGATCTTGCGACTCAACATGACATGAACCGATATATATCTAGGAGTTTGAAGGGGCTGATTAGGTCGGATGGGTAGATTCTGAGGAAACATTGCACCTCCTTCATAGACACCTTTATACTTACCTCAAAACACTCTACAAACTGTCATTAGACACAGAGGCCTATAACTTTCAGTAGAAACATGATATCAAAGATTCAAGTACACAAAGAGATGCGCCTTGAGATGAGCTTCACGCTGATATAAATTTCATTGAAAACAGACAGACGGTTGAAGAGATATGGACAGTTTACTGGAAGGGGGTAAAAACTATCATGAAAATAGACTGTCAAACACAGAGACTTATAACTTTTTGCAACAGTATCTGATTCAAGATCTGATCACATAGAAACATGCGCCTTGAAGAGAGCTTCGCGCTGATATAAATTTCATTACAATCGGACTACCAAGCAGAAAGTTATGAGCAAAACACTAACAGGGGGTCAAACTGTCATGAAAACTACCCTCCAGCCAGGCTAATTTCGCCTGAGCAGGATGCTCCCTCAAGACTCCACCTTCATCAACGATCCACCCCTCATAGATTTTTCCTAGAAGAGGGGAAGAAGTTTGCATAGTGGCTCGGGAAACAAATGGACCATGTGTGCACAGTGAGCAGCCGAATAGAAAGAACTTTTAAGGCTGTGAAAGAAAGAAAAGGGAAGAGACACTCAAGAGAGAGAGAGAACCTGAAGTGACCTTCATTACAAATAGAGTGAGAATCCACCTCAACACTACAAACACCAGGGAGAAGAAGAGGTTTCATACATACAAGAGGGAGCGGAAGCTCCAAGACTACTCATAGAGAGAGAATACACTAGAGAGAGAAGGACTCAAGAGTCTACATAAGAGAATATCTACAAGAGGAAGAGAAGGCTCATGGAAGAGGCTTGGGGAGACTAGAACTACAGCAACATAAGGCCCAATGGTGGAAGAGATTCTGATGAACAAGGGAGAGGAGGGCTCCTTTTATAGAGATTTTGTTACCCTCCTTCTCCCATTTACAATTGCTGCCTGTAGATTCCTTTCCCCATCAATCACATAAACACGTATGTCACCATCCATGTCCTTTTTGGCTACTCTTGCCATGTGTCCCATCAAAAGATGCTCAAGACTCTTAAAATATTGAGAAAGTCAAGAGTCTCCTCACATGGAGCCCATAGGGACCCTCTCTTTTCCACATGTCCACATCCTTCTTATTCCACATAGGAGTTCTAGAAGGATTCCTCTTGACTTCACACTCCTCCACATGCCTTCCACACGCTTGGCATGTGGCCTCTCTTATATTATTGGAACACATGGACATGAGCCCACCTCTTTATATGACTCACTCTTCCTATTTTCTAAAAAACTCATAATATCCCATACACAAATAACTCTCACCCCATACCAAGGTATTTATAATTCATACCTATGGTATTTACAATGAGCCATTCCACTCATCCTCTCAATCCCATACAATATCATAGAAAATGAAAATAAGTGAGAGCCGCTAGGCTATCACTTGATACTCAAACTCTTATCAAACATAGAGAAAAACAATATCAATGCCAAGTTAAAAATATCAATTTTTTGCGTCACATCTTTCCCCCCCCAGCAGATCCTCTCTAGTACAGAGAGGGTCTGCTGGCCCTCAAGGTGGTCGAGCATAGAAGAATTTAAGGCGATACTCATTGGTGCGTCCGGGTATCACCATGCCATCAACATCCTCAAGCTGAAAGGTTCCATTCGTGAACTTCTTTTTGACTCGATATGGTCCCTCCCATCGGCCGATAAACTTTTTGTCTAGCCGCTTGTCCAGACGGCTATTTTGCCTTGAGATGAGCGAGGGAGTGGTCCCACAAAGTCCAACCCCCACCTCTCAAATGGTCCATATGCTGGAATAGGCTTCAAGGGCCCAGGAATCAACTGTCACCTTCCAAACTTTTGGCATACTTTGCAACTTCGACACCATTCATATACATCCTTATGGAGGCGTGGCCAAAAGTATCCTGCATTAAGAATTCTCCTAGCTGTGCTTGCTGAAGCAAAATGACCAGAGCATTCATGACACATTTCTAGGATTCTCCTAGTCTCCATGGGATGGACCACCCGACGGAGCACCTTATCTTTTCCCAATTTATAAAGAATGTCATCAACAATAGTATAGGGACAAGCCTTCCTTACCAATCTCTGCTTCTGATGTGGAGTTAACCCTTGAGGAAACATGCCTTCTTCCACATATTGCTGAACATCTTGCAGTTCTGGCCATCCAGTGTCTACCAAAGACACCACCCCCCGGTCTTGTACTATAATGGCTTGAGTAGCTAACTCATCTGCCCTTTGATTTTCTTTTCTGTTTATATGAACAAACTTGCAAAAATCAAACTGACTACATAGTGCCATAGCCTTTTGATTAAGCTCCTTCAAATGAGGACTTCTTGTCTGGTAATGCCCTTGCATTTGCTTTATAATAAGCTGAGAATCTCCTCTTACTTCCAATTCTTTAACTTGACTTTGAAGACAACCCTCCAAACCAAGAATCAAAGCATTATACTCAGCTGCATTGTTAGTTGTGATACCTGGAAGCTCTTGTCCTCTTGCCCATACCTCTTGACCTTCAGGATTCATCAAGACTATCCCCCCGGCTCCTTGTTGGCATGAAGGACTAAAAGCCCCATCAAAATACAAAACAAAAGCTGTTGGTGGTGTATCCCTTTCATCTTTAATGTTCTCCTTACATTTCTTTTCTTCTCCTAGATCCTCCCGCCCTGTGAGCAAATCTGCCATAGTGGACCTAGTGGTATTTTCAGTGACAAAAGAGAAAGAGAACTCTTGACGCTCTGACAACCATTTTGCAAATCTCCCCCCAGGATTAGGCTTGCGAACTAGATATGCTAATATAGACTGAGAGGTAAGGAAGAAAAATGATCGAGGTAATAAATAGGAGCGAAACTTTCTGACAGAAAACACCAAAGAGAGAGCTTGCTGCTCCATTTCTTCATACCTTGTTTCCACATTTGTAAGCTGTCGGCTGGCATAATAGATGGGTTGCATTCTACCTGCCTCTCATTTTTGTAGCAATACAGCACCAACTGAATGCAAAGATACACTTGGATTTACATAAAAGTCTTGAGACCAATCAGGGGGCTTCAATATTGGGCCCTTACTCATGGCCTCCTTAAGTTGCTGGAAAGACTCTTGTTGCTCCATACCCCATTGGAAAGAAACTCCTTTTCTTGTCAACAAGTTCATGGGATGCACTATCTCTGTGAAATCATCACAAAAGTGTTGATAATACTTGCTCTTTCCTAGAATTCTGCGAACACCAGTGACACTCTCAGGACTTGGCAATGCCATGATTGCTTGAACCTTGTCAGGATCCATTTGCAAGCCTTCTTGAGACACAATATGCCCCAACAAGACTACTTTTGTTTGAGCCAAATGACACTTGCTAGGATTTAGACACCCTTTTGCTTCATCAATCCTAGCTAAGGCCATCTTTAACTTCTCCATGTGATCTATGCGCCGAGAATAAATGCAAAAATCATCCAAAAACACCCGTATGAACTTTCCCAAGTAAGGCTCCAGGACTTGACTCATGAACCTTTGAAATGTAGCTGGTGCATTGGTCAACCCAAAAGGCATCACTCTGTAAGCAAAAACTCCCCAAGGTGTGACAAATGATGTTTTCTTTTGATCTTCCTCCCGAATACGAATTTGAAAGTACCCAGAATACCCATCACATACAGAATACATCTCATGCCCTGCTACTTGGTCTAGTATTTCATCTTGAAATGGCAAAGGAAAATGATCCCTCTTAGTGCATGCATTCAAAGGATGAAAGTCCACACAAACTCGCCACTTATTTCCTTTCTTTGGTGTGACAACTACAGGAGATATCCATTCTGAATCATCAACAGGTAAGATGAATCCCACCTCAAGTAGTTGTGTTACCTCTTTCTTTAGTGCCTCAGCTTGGATCACCCCCAATCGCCTTAAGCGTTGCACAACTGGCTTGCTTTCTGGCTTCAACTCAATCTTGTGCTCCACAAGAGAGACTGGCCGAACCTGTGAATAGCTTGTTGCAAAGAGACATGGAAAATCATCTAGCATATCTAAGTACTGGAGCTTCTCACTACCTGATAGAGAATCACCAAGAAGCTCTTCATTGCGTTGGCGTCGTTTAATGTGCTCCACATCCTCCACATGAAGTGTCTCTACAGGATCTTCTCGCACCACCACCTTGTTCCTTCCTGACTCATCCCGATCAGCACCAAGACAAAGACCAAAGGCCACTCCTTCCACCTCACCCTCTGAGTTGGACTCCTCAGAGCTACACCCTGTCTCTTCTTCTTCATCGGTTAAGTCAGAGCTTGAACTCTCTGATGTTGAAGACTCCTCCTTGACAACTTCCTTTTTGCGGCTTCTGATGTTGTAGCGCACCTTCTTATCATTTCCCTGCAAAATCAATTCTCCAGTATCCCACTTTTGAACAGCCTTCACCTTGCGTAGCCAAGGCCTTCCCAAAATCAATGGATAGGCACGTGCATCTGGCTTGGTAGGGATCACCTGAAAAGTAGTCGGCACATAAATTCCACATACATCCACTTCTAGATTCTTCACAACTCCCAAGGTCTTAACCCTAGTGTTGTCAGCCAATTTGATGCAATAAGGAGAGGTAGTACTAGAGTATTTTAAATCAGCATCTATCATGGTCTTCTCACTCATGACATTAATCGATGCACCTCCATCAATGTACACATTAGAAATCACTTGACCATCAATGATCGCATCAACCACAGGTACATCATCACCAATAACTATATCTACCTTTTGAACAACAGGAATGGCACTTTTCTTCTTTTTCTTCTTTGACACTCTTGTGCTTGCTAGTTTTCCCCATTCCTTCCGTAGTTTTGGAGATAAAGCAAGTAATTGACCAAAGGTGATACGAGCTTCCTTTTCTTTAAGGTCGGACAACAAGTCATAGCTTCCAATTCCTTGTCCTAAAGGAAAGTCTGACTGGCTAATTCTCCTTCTAGATGCCTTCTTTTTCTTACTACGGTGTTCCTCTTCCTGATGTTCCTCATCTACTTCTTCCTTGCTTTCTCCTTCTTCTTTTGGTTTACCACGCCCCCGTTTAGCCATCATTACCTCTCTTTCCTCATCCCCTGAAGAAGCTTCTAACAAGGATACTTGTTTTGCTTCTTTCTTTCTCAATCTAGGACACTCGGGGCGATAGTGACCTTTTTCATTACATTCATAGCAAGTGACCCCACTCCTATCGCGAGGCCTATCTTCACTCATTGGTGCTCTAGGTTGTCGTGCATTAACCAAATGCAATTTCAAATCAGCAAACTCTGCCATCAATTGGGAGATATTATGATCTAACTCAGAGGACTTTGGTACCTGAGGAGTGACCATTACCTCCACCTTAGAAGTTGAAGCTGTTGAAGACACAAAAGAGGATTCGACCATGCGAAGCGCCTCCACGTATGTTGTTGGATCTTTACTCATTACCTTTGAACGAAGACGAGGCTCCAAAGCCATAACAAATTTGCTCATCTTTAAGTGCTCCATCCCTGAGAGACTTTGAGGGGCCGATGATGTAGATGCCACAGCTCGCAAAGCTGCCCTTTCATACTTTGTCCATAAAGTTTCATATCGAATTGCCAACGCAGAGACCAACTCACCCTCTCCTTGACAGAACCGGTCCAACTGCAACATCAAAGCATTTGGCGACTCCACTGCCCCAAATCTCTGCTTCATTGCTGCCACCACTTGGTCCCAGTCCTCCTTGGTAGAGTCCGGCAAGGTCTCATGCCAACTCAAGGCTACACCTTCAAGAAAATCAGGCAAAATCTCCGCCCGATCCTTCATGGACCATCCAGAAAGCCGGCATCCTCGAACAAAATCCCAAAGATAAGACTCCGGGTCCTCCCCTTGGGTCCCTCGAAACACTGGAATCTTCACCATGATGAAACACAAAAAGGAAACACCAAGATCCAAATAATATCCCAAACAAGATCCGAACAAGATCCCACAGAGCCTTAGTATACCAAGACCAACTGATTATGCATAACCACTTGTTGAAAACCCTCCACAATGTGATCCTCAACAAAATCTTCAAAAATAAGTGACCAACCAGCACCATGAAAACATTGTGTATACATGCATTCTAGAATCACCCTTCTCACAATAGGAAGTGCACATAAAAGCTTCAAGATATTGTAATCTTCATCATTTGCATAGCAAAAGAAGTTGAAAGCATTGAGAATCACCACTCCATTGTTATAGTCAAAAACCACCCAAAGACTCAACTCTTCTTCACACCAAGCTGCCAGTGCATGGAACAATCCCCAATCTATCATTGTGCCTACTGCCGGTGTTGTCGATTCACCAACATATTCAACAATGCAAACATAAAGGATATGATCATGGTGACTGTGCGAATAGCTTGAGCATCACCTTCACAATCTTCAAGTTCTCTTAAACGGGCTGCAATCTCTTCTAACGGAGTTCTTCCAGGCATCTTCTTTATCACATCATAAAACACATGCCTATACTAGGCATAACATGCAATCAAGTACACCCGAGACCGTTTAGTAAGGTGGGATGAATCCAATACCAAACGTACCCGGCGTCTCCACCAAAAGATGTGACATGAAGTTGGGGGTAATAAACTTCACGCACCTCTTCACTTCCTGCTGCTTTCAAACGGACTGCCAAAGATCTTTATCATTGAGAATGGGACATTAGAAAGAAGCTTTTATGCCAAGATACCACACCATACTTTCCTCCCTTAGATGAGAATGAAGATTGTAACATCCCAAGTGATGTTGTAATCAAGCATAGGGAGAAGGAAAGGATCAGCAGAGGCTATAATCTCAGCGAGCCGATCTGCACCAAAGAGAAGAGCGATACGTTGTTGAAAGAAGATCTTGCGACTCAACATGACATGAACCGATATATATCGAGGAGTTTGAAGGGGCTGATTAGGTCGGATGGGTAGATTCCGAGGAAACATTGCACCTCCTTCATAGACACCTTTATACTTACCTCAAAACACTCTACAAACTGTCATTAGACACAGAGGCCTATAACTTTCAGTAGAGACATGATATCAAAGATTCAAGTACACAAAGAGATGCGCCTTGAGATGGGCTTCGCGTTGATATAAATTTCATTGAAAACAGACAGACGGTTGAAGAGATATGGACAGTTTACTGGAAGGGGGTAAAAACTATCATGAAAACAGACTGTCAAACACAGAGACTTATAACTTTTTGCAACAGTATCTGATTCAAGATCTGATTAATAGAAACATGCGCCTTGAAGAGAGCTTCACGCTGATATAAATTTCATTACAATCGGACTACCGAGCAGAAAGTTATGAGCAAAACACTAACAGGGGGTCAAACTGTCATGAAAACTACCCTCCAGCCAGGCTAATTTCGCCTGAGCAGGATGCTCCCTCAAGACTCCACCTTCATCAACGATCCACCCCTCATAGATTTTTCCTAGAAGAGGGGAAGAAGTTTGCATAGTGGCTCGGGAAACAAATGGACCATGTGTGCACAGTGAGCAGCCGAATAGAAAGAACTTTTAAGGCTGTGAAAGAAAGAAAAGGGAAGAGACACTCAAGAGAGAGAGAGAACCTGAAGTGACCTTCATTACAAATAGAGTGAGAATCCACCTCAACACTACAAACACCAGGGAGAAGAAGAGGTTTCATACATACAAGAGGGAGCGGAAGCTCCAAGACTACTCATAGAGAGAGAATACACTAGAGAGAGAAGGACTCAAGAGTCTACATAAGAGAATATCTACAAGAGGAAGAGAAGGCTCATGGAAGAGGCTTGGGGAGACTAGAACTACAGCAACATAAGGCCCAATGGTGGAAGAGATTCTGATGAACAAGGGAGAGGAGGGCTCCTTTTATAGAGATTTTGTTACCCTCCTTCACCCATTTACAATTGCTGCCTGTAGATTCCTTTCCCCATCAATCACATAAGCACGTATGTCACCATCCATGTCCTTTTTGGCTACTCTTGCCATGTGTCCCATCAAAAGATGCTCAAGACTCTTAAAATATTGAGAAAGTCAAGAGTCTCCTCACATGGAGCCCATAGGGACCCTCTCTTTTCCACATGTCCACATCCTTCTTATTCCACATAGGAGTTCTAGAAGGATTCCTCTTGACTTCACACTCCTCCACATGCCTTCCACACGCTTGGCATGTGGCCTCTCTTATATTATTGGAACACATGGACATGAGCCCACCTCTTTATATGACTCACTCTTCCTATTTTCTAAAAAACTCATAATATCCCATACACAAATAACTCTCACCCCATACCAAGGTATTTATAATTCATACCTATGGTATTTACAATGAGCCATTCCACTCATCCTCTCAATCCCATACAATATCATAGAAAATGAAAATAAGTGAGAGCCGCTAGGCTATCACTTGATACTCAAACTCTTATCAAACATAGAGAAAAACAATATCAATGCCAAGTTAAAAATATCAATTTTTTGCGTCATAGTATCATCAAGTAAAGCATCCAGCTGATCATCAACCACACTATCACTGCCATCCAGCTCAACATGCATACTGGTGTTTACATTCTTTTTCAAAGAGATCAATGCTAACATATCATCCAGTGCATCATCAAGAATGCAGTCCAGCTCATCATCTGAATCAGGATTTTCTAGATGTACGAGCATAAACCCACGAGCACAGAAGTCCGAGGGATGTTTTTTGCAACATGTTCCTATCTATATTCATCCAAGGAATCATATCGGAACACTATTTCGCTAGCATATGTAAACATCAACTGTATTTATTATTTTCTAAAAGTACAAACTTTGATGTATAGTTTTGTAATAAATTGTTAGAATAGGGTCAAGGTCATTTGTAACCGCAACTGAATGATTCCTTCTGTTTCAAAACATTCTTATGTTAAAATTCAGTATTGTTTTTCTCTATTCTCTCCATACCCAAAGTAGATGTGGGAGTTTGAGCTAGTATTTTTGTATAATTGAAAGAGGAAAACATTAAATCTGGATAATGAATCCAGGATGTCACACTAAAAACTGTAGTCCATAAGCATCATTTACATTCATAATTTCAATAAACCTTTTACAAAACAGGAGAAGCACATGACATAGTACAAAGGAAGAGGAATGCCTATCATATAATCTTACAATAAATAATGTCATACAACAGAATAGACTATCAAGATTGAATCCAAAAAGCCAGCGAAACATGGTAGGGAGACCATCAAGATACAAAATGAGAGCCAAAAATAAATATCGACTATGCGCGATATAGTCAATGTGTAGAAGACCATAAACTATAGGCATATAACCCAGAAGACATAAGAACCAAAAACCATATCTCATCTACAGAGTCATCCACAGATAGAAGCCATCGTCTCCTTTTCTCCTTTAGCACATAGTCATATGACTCCTGATTTCTTTCCATGTGCATGGCCATACTCTCTGCATAAGTTGGCAATTCCCTTAAAAATGAAAATCTAGAACTCTCTTACATGCCTAAATGAAAGGTATTCATTTAGAACAAAGAACCACATTTTTTTAACTCACTAGTCCAATTGCATGGCAACATTGATTTCTTCCTCCTCAACATCAACATCCATGAGTGTATCCTACTATCTAGATGATCCCACACCTGCATAAATAGAAATAGTGATAGACAGCCAGTACATAACTTTTCTTACTCTCTCATGCCATCCTTAAAATGCCTGCATTTCGTGTTGATTGGGAACATTAGGAAGAACTAGTTCTTCTTCATTTCCTGTAATGAACTCCCAATATCCTTTTCCCATAAGGAAATTCGTCATTCTAAACTTTCATGCTTGGAAGCTATTCTTGTCAAGCTTTTCAGTGACAATCTGTGAAAGAGAGTCAAACACCATTACAAAACACTGCAAAATATTCTGTCACTGCAAAAAATGCAGCTTCTGCCTCACAAGGGCAAATCTGCAAAACTGAGGAAAGTGGTATTTGACCACACAGTCACTTCCTAGTGATGATTTTGCATCAAGAGGCAATAAGGATGATTCTATAATTCCCAGTATCTCTGCGCATAGTCATATGATGCAATTTCTACGGCAACTTTTCACCGACCTGCCGAGCAATGGTCGCACAGCAAAAACAGGGCCTTTTTCTCAGTGCTTGCGGAGAACTTCCGCCTCCAAAACGGGCCTTAAAATAGCCTCGAATCAGAAAAATAAAGTCACCAGGGGCTTTGCCCTCTCTTGCAGCATATATCGCTTTTTGGCCACACCACAAAGGGCATCTCAATCTGAGACAATGCACTCTTGCACTTTCTGGCTGTGGTACCTACAGAGATTTGCTCCCAAACTCAAAAAAGGAAAGCAACATTGGTCCTCTTACCAGGACACCGTGAACTTGGTTTGCTTTCTTGAGCTCCTTACCATGAACCAGGCTCTGATACCATGTGAAGATAGTGGGAGAGAAGGAAGGAGTCTCACTTGCGGCTTTCTCACATACACAATGGGGGAATACACACAAAGGTGGAGGCTGAAAACAGTTTTCCTCTTCTTAGTTGTGAAAGCCAAAAGAACTCTAGTACAAAGAAATAGAAGAACCCTATATGTGGGTCTCAAACCAAACTCAGCTAACTAAGGTGGCATACTAACTGAGCCACGAACTAGAGTACATAAGGGTAGCTGTCATCCAGCTATTATTCATGGGCGATGTACCAACCACATCTGCAGCTAACAAGTCGGTGACATAAATGCACAACGGTCACCCTGGCATATCATGAGTGGAGGGCGATATCTCAACAACAAGGAGAAGTGAAGCAAACATTTTGCTGAAGACTCACCTTTATGCCAATCCCAAGTGTGTTGAAATGCCTTGAGGTTCCATGCCTATGTTCAACATAAAGTAATTTACCTGCAAGTCACCTCCATTTTCAAGCGTACTGCATAGCGCTCCACTGCAGGCAGATGGATGGAGAATAGAAAACCAATGCCCATCCATTGTCATCCATCACAGCTTCAGAAATGGTGAAGGAAGAGGAGATATGATCTTTTGTCACAACATTCCAAGGTGGAACCTCCCCTTCACCACCTGCAGCATACCCTATGGGAAGATCCACAATGCAATAGTCCACACTCCATGTGCATGTTGTGAGTTTCATTTCTTCCCTTGTTGGTGCAAAAGTGCAAAGAAATTGGGCAGTACTTGATATCCATATGCAAGCTGTGATTGCATTATCTCTTTGCCCAATTTGATGTAGTCAAACTCCCATACCTTCACCGAACTCCTTGGTACGAGGGGATGTTTCTAAAGTGACAACATGGATAGTGGAACCAAATAAAATCAATGGAGAAAGGCTTTCTCACTATCCTAGAGTTATCAAATTCTAGAGTATCTGCAACCGCAATGCATATCAAATTACAATCATTGAAAAAAAGGAATTGAAAAAATCCAAGAAAGATGATTCAGCTTACCATCTCCACCCAAGTTTGTATTGTTCCTTCTCCCTGCTTTTGCGATATCAAGATTCCCTATATTTTACTTTTGTTTGTCCACCAATATCTTTTGTTGCTCCTCTAGTTTTTTATGTTCCTCCTCAGTCATTTCTCAAGAGGATCCTGAATTAGATTTACATTGACCTTTCGAATGCCTTAACAAGAAACAAATGGGGCAATTCAAGCATAGAAAACTACTTAAGAACAATCTGTACATAAAGAACCAATAGGAAAAGTATACCTCTCTAGCATTAAAGCCTCCTCCTCCACACACTTTCCATTACTCATTTATAACCACCATGGACAATGATTTCTCTCGCACTCTGAAAGCCTTATAGTTCCTTTTGCAGTCATGCCCTCATGAAAGACTTTATGTGTGTACATGCAATATGTAGGAGGCTTGAGCACTGTCCATGCCTTGCAAATAGATGGAATGGTCTGTATCTTTTTTGTTTCTAGCAAATGAAGAATAAACCTATTCAAAACCCAAACAATAGAAAGAATAAGAACATTATAAAATAGAAAATCTAGAATTAGGCGATGAAAGATGAATGCATATTTGAAAACAACTCTTCTGCTTGCATTCACAAGGTCGACCTCTTTTGCAAGCACGGTAGCCACAGACATGAAGGAGGCAAGGGGCTCATAAAAATCAGTCCGATGTCTTGCCACAATATCCTCAAAATATTCACATAGTGTTGGATGCTCTGGAAACTCCAAAGGGGAAACACAAACAAAGGAAGCCTGAACCTGTGACAACAACCTATGACACTCTTCAAGAACCTGGTCCATAAAAACCTCCTTTGCAAGCCACCCAATGAAGGCATGGTCACTTGTTGGCATTCCATAACTATTCTTCAAATTTAAATCAGACCCAAGCAAAGATAAAATTGAAAGCTGCCTAGCCTTGCTACATGAAGCAATGGCCACTTGATACAACTTGTCAAGTGTAACCTTAGATGTTGTGTCTTCATATGGCAAGGACCATAATTTGTCAAGCCAATCTTTGCCATGAGCAGGATTTATTATTGACAAAATCTGTGAAAAACATATAAACGAAATTTAGCATGACATTTGAAAGCAATGCATAGTAATAATAGTAGACAAAGGCAAAAGCACAAACTCACCCTATGCACCTTCCTCCTGTATGTTTGAGTGACTGTTCTTTTAATCCCAGCTATCTTAACAACTCTTTCATCTTTATCGATCCTAGGAGGTAGCTTCTTACAAGTTGCTTAAAAATTAGATTACCACTTGCCCTACAAAAGCAAGTATGCACCAAAACAACAAATTCAAACTATATAGAGGAATTGATGAAGCCAAAGCAGAAGGAATAAAAACAGGAGGTACATAGTATAAGAACTCACATCATAAACCATGCGACCAAGAATAGCCTGTGTGAGGGGATACCAAACCCTTCTTCCTTGACCAATCTTGTTTTGCCATACAAGTTCAATATTTTTCTTCTCTTCCTCAGTGAAATCCTCTAGAAATACTTGTGCATCACAACCAACAAGTGTACTTGTATGATACAAGTAATCTTTAAGATTTGTTGTGACAATTGCCTCCTCATTCAATCTAGACAATGGACTCTATATTAGCAATAAAGTAGAAAGTACAAATATGTTCTAGGAAAAAATAGTGGAAGAATGAAAGATGATACAAGTTAAACCTTTGCAAAGCTGCAATCAACCTCAACTCATTGTCAGCCTCTAGAGTTATAATATGTGCATGAATCCTTATATGCCTTGCCTTGTTATTAACAAAGACTTCCCTAATGCTCTCCATCCATGAGGCAGTTTGATGGTTTCCCTCACACACATATAACATCTTGTAGTACAAGAATTGCCATGCAAGAGTCCGTTGAAGCTATACATTTTTGTCAAAGTATCCCACGCCTCCTTCAGCATGCTTGCATCCTGAATATGCACAATCATAGAATCTGAAATATTGATTGAATGAAAAATCCATCAAAGAATATAATTGACCATGGCAAAAAAACTTGGTGATCTTGTACCTTGGGCCAATACAAAAATCAATTCAATTTCCAATCTTCCAACCAACAATATGCAAAGAGAGATTCATGAAAGTCAAGAACATGTATTGACATAGCATCATAAGAACAATAAAGAGCAACCATGTTGTGAGAAAAACCTAATGTACAATCTGCCTATTCCACCCAAATGAGAATCACAAAAGGAGAAATACCTGAGAGGTAAAGTAAGGAATAAGTATTGACATAGCAACTAGAGAATTATGAAAGTAAAGAGCGCATGGTCCAAGCTCATGGATTCCCATGGATGCCCAAGCTCAGGGATCCTTGGACTCATTGATGCATAGGGAGCCACCCAAGAATAGGGGATATAGGAGCTGCCCACCCATGATATTACAGTTCTCTGATAAGGGGAGAGATATCTCTGATATCATGGGTGGCTACCCCTGCAGCTGTGCTACATCCACTATTCTTGAGTGGCTCCCTATGCATCCATGAGCTTGGGCAAGTGTTGCTCCCCAGCTAGATCTAATGCATGAAATCAAATGTCAATCCCCAGCTCCAGTCAATGCATGAAAGAGGCTACATCCCAAGAAAGGAGCTACATCCCAATGCTACATCCATGAGAAAAAGAAATCCCAAGGTATGATAAGCTTGGGCATACATGACCATAGGCACCCATAGGCATCCCCCATGAAAGGGGCTACATCCAAAGTTACATCTAAACCCAAGGTACAATGTACATGACCATAGGCATCCATTGGGCATCCTCTTTCCCTCTATTCCGTTGCTAGAATAGGGGGAAAGAGGATGCCTATGGATGCCAAAGGATGCCCAAGGATGCCAAAGGATGCCAAAGAATCCCAATGGATGCCAATGGATGCCAAATAATGCAACGAGGTGTGCAATGAGATGGGCATTTGGATCAATGAGATGGGGATTTGGAGCAATGAGATGGTCCTCTCCCCCTATTATTCCAGCAGAATATGGTAGGGAAGCAATGAGATGCACAATGAGATGGGAATTTGGAGCAATGAGATGGGCATGTGGAGCAATAATGAGATGGGCCTCTCCCCCTATCCCCCAACATAAAGTTGCAAATATTAGCCCATGCTACCATTTTTAAGGCTTTAAAGGGTGATGGTATACATAAACTTCTTATAAAAAAATTTTATAAGATATAATTTGAAAAATCTAACCATGTATATGGATCTAGATGGCTTGTTCCGGTCGATTTGAGTACTTGGATGGCTATATTCGGAGCTCATGTGAGAAATTAGCTTCACCCAAGCATTTGAAACTAGCAATGCCTCTCCCCCTATTCCGTCGGTAGAATAGGGTAGGGAAGCAATGAGGTGAGCAATGATATGGGAAATTGGAGCAATGAGATGGACATTTGGAGCAATGAGATGGGCATTTGGAGCAATGAGATGGGCATTTGGAGAAATGATATGGGCATTTGGAGCAATGAGATGGGATTGCATGGGCAGCCACCCATGATATCAGAGGTCTATTTCCCCCTATTCCGCCGACGGAATAGGGGGAGAGAGACCTCTGATATCATGGGTGGCTACCCATGTAGCACCTGGGTGGCTCCCTATGCATCCATGAGCAACCATAAGCTACATCCAATGCCCAATGCCATGTACATCCAATGCCCATAGGCCATGTGCATTACCCAACGAATCCATTGGGCATCCTCTTTCCCCCTATTCTGCCGTGGGGTTGGAGCATGTCCTAATGAGGAAGAGCCTAGATTTTGAAGGCCTCTTTCAACCTATTCTGCCAGCGGAATAGGGGGAAAGAGGCCTTCAAAATCTAGGCTCTTTCCCCCTATTCCGCCGGCGGAATAGGGGGAAAGAGGCTCTCAAAAGTCCTAATGAGCGGAATAGGGGGACTTTTGAAAGCCTCATTAGGACATTTGAAAGCCTCCTTAGGACTTCTGAAAGCCTTATTCCCCCTATTCCACCGGCGGAATAGGGGGAAAGAGCCTAGATTTTGAAGAGGATTACCATAAAGCGAGCAAGGCCAAATAAGCGAGCGTGGACAAACAACAATGCAAGGTGTTATCTGTTTAATAACAACCACATCATATTCATCCAGGACAGCCAATTACCACAATTTATGCTCCAAGAAAGCTTAACCACTCATCTGCATCTTGGCTAGCATGTTTCCAGAAGTACATGTTCAAATCATGTTTCCTTTGCTGTGAAAAAGTAATGATAAAATAAAACATTGAATGCTTTCAATAATGAGAATAGTAACATATTACATTAACTGCTCTTCATGTTGTCAGAAGTCACCATTTTTCTAAAAGTTATTAACTCCATAGCACAAAAAGCATATGTCATACAAAAAAAAATTGATAGAAAAATTTGATGCTTCAAAATATCTTCCAACCCTTGGAATGATTGTACAAAATGTTTTTTTGTGCATTGCCAAAACATGGAAGCACACCTATGTATATCATCCGCTTCCAAAGGAAATATAAAAAAGGGACATCTAGGCTGCCTACTAAATGCTTCATGGGTTTCTTCCACCTTCAAAAAATACAACTTAGTGCAGCATCATGCAAGGAAGCACACCTACATATATTATCCGATTCTGAAGGAATTGCAAAAAAAGGGCATCCAAGCCATACACTACATACTTGATGGGTTTCTTCTACCACCCAGAGCTTGAAACAATTCAACTTTTGTCAATGCAGCCTGATGCATAAACTGATGCACCATTTCAGTTAAGCCCAAGACAACAATAAACACGAAGTATATGTGCTTGCAAGGCATGTAGGGACTTTTTCTTGCTTCCCTTTCTGTGAAATCAAGGCATGTGCAACGTGGAAACTCTGAAATCAAGACACTATATGTTAGCCCCTTAGACATTGATCCTATTGTACGAACATGGAATACATGCACCTCATGTGGAATAATGATGTTCTCTCTCACCACCTCCCCATTTTCTGTAACTGCCTTGTGTATCCTTTCGTTGAAATCTTTATTCAACTTACTTCTCCATGAAACAAGCTTTCCATCACGATGAGAAGGGCGCACATGGCTAGGTGTATGGATCTACTGTGCATAAGGAGGTCCCATCACACCAATAGAATCATCACTATTAAATACGAACCCTGCCCTTACAAGGGCACCCCTCTCATCTACAGTCATTGATGTCCCACTTGCAACCTTCCATACACCTGGAGAGACCCCAGGAACACCTTGAATGGATTTATCCATATTCCATGTATGGGTGACAGAAGTATTACAAAACCATACAAACTACTCTGTCACTCCATGAGAATGTTGCCTTCTTCCCTTAAAACAAGGGGCTGGCACACCATAACTTGCACTTCTACCAAGTGCATTGATTAGTGCCCCACATTGTCTCTGACTCTCTGCCAAGTAGCCAAAGCATGTGACACGCTATGTGGTTCAGTTCTCCTGATCGCCCAATTGGCTTCATGAATATCTATGTCTCTACAAACCACGTCCTGTGATGGACTTTTAAAATCAATTTGTCTTCTTTTTCCTATCACTCTCCTTGTTGTCACTGTCATGTATTCTGGTCGATGACTATCATTTGCATGGACCGATGTCGAACATTTTGAACCCCTCTTTCTTCTTATGCTCACCGATTCTGTTATTGGCCCATTCATCTCAGGAGATTGTATCCCACCCTCTTCAGTCACTATGTGTGATAAATCCACAAGCCTATTTCTGTCCCCTTTACCAGACCCACTACCATCAAGTATTCTTCGTCGGAGAGCATCCAAATTTGGTCCTGTACCCAAGTGTCTTCCATTCATAAAGGCATTGTAGTGGGCACTCTGAAGGACACTCATTGCAAGATCTGCTGCACAAGCATCATACAATGTTATGTGTTTTGCATATCCATGTGCTGCTCTCATGCTAGAATGTTTTGTCTCTGAAAGGTTCACTGTAGGAACAAATCCAAAGTGCTCTTCTTGCTGCAAGAACATTCCCCCCCACTGGTTGACTCTAACATCCCACCAAGCAAGCCACGTATGCAATGTTGGTAGCTCACCCTCCTTCACATGAATTGGGGACCAATACAAATTCAATTTTTGTTTGCATTGGTCTGCAGAAGTTGAAGTTTTTGCCTCTCTCCACTTCCGACATAGAAGTTTATGCTCCTCTTGAAATTGTGGCTTAATGCATCGTCTGGTGTGCTCAACCATGCTCATCTCCCAATGGAAAACACAAGTTCTTTCTCTACCATCCATCACATTTTCCGGTCCCCCATTGTAAACAGTGCGGACAGCCAGCCAATTTGCTCCTGCTCCATCTGCCATGAATCCACGAAATTCAGGTTTTTTAAAACCATTCTTCTCCATTGTATTGTTCAGTAGCTCCCAGAATCGAACTTGAGCATGGTTATCCTCCACCTTGAATTCACATATTGCTATAGTTGATAGTTCCCTTATGAATGGGTCATACACATGAGCACCCATTGTTGACCATCTCCTCACTCGATGCACATGGTCAAAATGAACCCATTGTGATCCCAAGCTCCCACCAGGTCGCATGTGATTCACTAGATCAACTCCTGATCCTGGACCAATGGTCGACATTTTGAAGATATGTGGTTGTTGTTCATCTTGCAATTGTTCAAGAAATCGAATACTTTGTAGGTATGGATATTTGCATCTCCTCTTTAAATCAAGTATTGAATCCATTCCACCATCCCCTCCTCTAGCCTCACTTCTTGCGCTCTGCACCACTCTCTGAAGCCTCCTTCTCTGGGTCATTGGTGTATTGGTTTCAAGCACTTCTTCAAACTTTTGATCATCTAGCGGCTCCACAACAACCCCATCCTTTGCTAGCATCATCTCCATCACAAGGTCTTGTGCCACAGACACCTCGATATTTTTGCAAGAGGAATTTCCATTCAACCTTGCACGCATTGAAATGAGATCATCTACTTGCATTTCCTTTGCTCGACTTCTACCTTTTTCAACTGGATGGTCATGGAAACCCACATGCACTACGCATCTCGTTGTCTTCACTCGTTCATGGGGAAAGCAATAATATATAATAGCACTGCATAGGTAAACACACTCTGGTATTGCATCACAATGCTTGCACACAAGTGACCCCAAGGCTGGATCAATGGGACCAGGTAGAGGAGGTCTCCTAAGCTTTCCTTTCCATTGTGTATCATTTAAAACTCCCATTCGTTCAAGGAAAGGACAATCCAAATTACAACATCTCAAATAACCTAAACATCTACTCATTCTCACAACACCATTGAAGCAGTCTTGCGAACATGTGGAATATTTTGTCCAAACATGACCATCAGCATTCTGTTCCATTCCAGACATTGGTGAACCCTTAGGCATAGGTGGAAGTTCGAAGACAATATATCCATCATAAGTTAGAGGAAGCTCAGTAACCTTCTCCACTCGAACTGTAGATTTGAGCGCAACATGAAGAGAACTATTCAAAGGCATCCTCTCTATCAGTGAAACCACACTATTTAGTTCATGATTCATAAAGTCACCATAAGAACCTCTTTTATAGGGCATGTGAACTCTTAAGGTTGATTGTTGGCTACCACTAATCTTGAACCCTTTCTGACCATCCTCTAAGTTTACCATTGGAAGTACAATGACAAGCTCATCTATTCCGATTTCTTGATGCAGCTCAATGTCCTCGTTCTCAATGTGAAAGTGTTTCTTAAGCTCCACCAATGAAACCTCTAGGAAAGGAGTGTCAAAACGAATGGTCAATGATTCGTGTTCTCCAAAGCGAATGAAAACTGAGAAAGGCATGATTCAAATGCTAGAGCCAAGATGTAGCACCAGACGACACCAACCAAAGAACAAGAGAAAAGCTAGCTACACAAAGGGTCCGGAAGCAGGGACGCAAAAGAAGAAATGGCATAGATGTGTTGGAGACCGAAGAGAATGGAGCAAAGAGAAGTGTTGAAAGAGCCACTGAGAGGGATTATGGGAGAGAAGAGAAGAAGCAAGTTCGTCTCTGTAAGTGTCAAATGCAAATGGATGTCACTATTAGCATCCAAGGTGGTCGTTTAACTGCAAGTCTTTATTGAACAAGATGTGTTTATTTGTTTAGAATAATGGTAATCTTTGAACAAGATGCCTTCATGCATATAGTAACTTGAATGACGCCTCCATGCATTTCATTCAGTAAGGGTGTACATTTAATATAAATGAATAAAAAGAGAAGTAACTTTCAAATTCATATAATTGAAAGACTAAAATATCAAGAAAAAAATTAAAGATTTATAATTACTATATTTTACTAGTAATAGTTAGAATGAGTAGTATCTTCAAATCCATATCTAAAATGAAAACTATCAAAACGTGTTAGTTTACTTCACATTTGCATGAACGAGCAATATTACTATTTCCATCATGAGTCATTACAAGGTGTTCTCCTCACTATTACAAGGGTTATGCGGTTTCTGGTGTTACCCATACCCACGTCTTCTCCTACCGGTCTAATAATGACCAGGCCTGCAAAATTTGATAAAATCGTTTCTCTAAAGGCTAGGCCTGCCATCGACTGAGCGTTGGGCGGGGTGACAGGTCCATTGGAATTCGAGAGGAGTAAATGCTGATGAAACTGATGGAAAACATTGGCTCATAAAAGAAGAGGAAGATCTCAAGAAGCACGCTCCAGCATCCACATTCTAGAGTCTAGTTGGTAGCTGGTTGATAATGGAAACATAAACCCGTAAGGCCACTCTACTCAATTGCTTTTTCAATTGCTCCTTTTTGAGGAGAGCCATTCCTTGTCTGAACGGCACGAAAAGGAGTCGACGATTCTTTCACAGAGGCTAAACTTTCTATCCAACGATCATTTTCGGGGCATCACGTTCTTCGGCGAAGTTGGACCTCAAGATGCCCATCCGTGATCAATCACGAACAAGATCATACATGTTAATCTGACCACGAAGCGAAGTGATAAATATTTCGAAGCGATAGTTAGGAAACCAATGCGAATCCTTCAATATTCTTTCGAAGCGAAGCGAAGCGATATTCTTTTGGCGCTGTTAGGAAACCGATGCGAATCCTAAACACAATCCTAAACGCCAGGCTTTCGGCTTGTTGGAGCTCGTTCTCGCCATCTCTGGGCTACGTCCTACACCACACCACTCATTTAAATTTTGGGCTTCCATTTTCATGTGCAACAGCCATCTGTTGCAACCAACCGGTTATTAGCTACACGTAATCGCAAGCCGTGCACCTACAAAACTTTGGCATTGTCATGTGCCTGTTTTAAAGCAACTCAACGCTCCTGGTATTAGTGCCCCCTTTGAAAGAAATGCACTGAAATGTTTGGCTGCAAACAATTCACTACCACTCGTTACAGGGTCTAAAATGTTTGGAAACATACTACATGTACTATTCGAATTGGAAGTTGACACGAAAGTGTTAACCTCTCTCTTAAGCAACTGCTTCAACATATTCTCTCCAGTTCAAAAAATGTTTGTGCACTGTTGGAATGCGTCAACGTTAACTGACAATGTATATACACAGATAGAGTCGGCCAGTAGCAATTAAAGACCAACAAGCCAACTCATACAAGTGTGAGGCTTCCTGGCGGAGGAATGGTAACAGGAGGGGATGATTCGCCTTTACTACCTCTGTAGAGATCTTCACTCTTGGTGCTTGTTCAACCAACGTGCGATTCTTCCCCGATATTATCCTCGCATGGCTCTATGTCTTTCGTTTTCCATATTTCATGAATCGAAAAACATTCTTGGGCTGAAATGTCAATAATTAGGATGGCGTTCAACACTTCTCTTGGCCTCTGTCCGATCGTACAAGTGCTATGGTTATCACTGATTTCCTGGGAAAGATCTAGTAGTTTATTATTGAGCACCTCCAAAGCTGATATGGTCACCAACTCATTAAAGCAAACATTCAATGGAGTCTCACCATTCCCGCCATATGGGATGAGCGAGCTAAGCAAAGCATGATAAGCTTTGTTGAAAAATCCGGTTTTGTAAAGTGTCTGAAGTGTCAAAAAAGATGCTCATCCTACATCCGCTTATTGTCTGAAGCTATCCCAGAACACTCCACGTCAAGGAAATAAGTTCTTCGTGGTAGATGTTGGAGGTGGGACTACTAATTTAGCGGTGCACTGTAAGTAGAGTAATTTAGTGGTATTCTGCAAGAAGATCGAGCTACGATGATGGCTAGTTATTTGAAGGCAAAGCGGGCCCTATACTTGATTGTGAAACTGCTCACATTCATTGTATTCCAGTGGTATGCAAAGAAGTTGAGCGAGACTCTACAAAGGGCTGCAACAAGGACCGAAGGATGTCGCTCTTGCGCTGGTCTCTCCTAGACACCGAACATCAATCAATTCCTGATCTCTCCTAGACACCGAAGAGGGGGAGTCGACAAAAACTCTCGAGCAAGTTACTGTCGAGCAATCAGTTCGAGCATGGTTCCTCGCTACTGCAAGCTACTTTCAAGCAATATACAATTGTTCTATAACAATATATAAGCTCAATTGTTCTTTGCTAGATCCTCACTTCTTGCGTGCTGTGCAAAACACTCTCTCTCGCTCGCTTGATCTCCTACTCTAAGTCTCACTCTTTTTGTGCTACCATCGGCGTACCTTCTGCCCGTTGCCGACTTCACTGCTACTTTCGCATGCTGCTACTTTCGCCTCACGCGCTCCATTTACTCTTGACTCAGTAACGGGCTCGTTTTGTCTCAGTAATGCCTCCTCACCGCCTCCTCACCGCTTCACTGCCTCACTGCCTCCATCCTTCCTTCCTTCCATCGTCATTCCGTCCATAGCTCTCACCTCATCGTCTCCTCCATCTTCCTATCTTTCTCTTCGCCACCTTTCCTCTTTGCCACCTCGTTTCTCTTCTTCCTTCGCTCCCTTCTCCTCACCATGATATCATAGTATCTCTCGTTGCTCTTGTGCCAAAGCTTTTCTTTCACGTTGATGGACCTCCTTCGTAACAAGGCGCACTGGTTATTCTTTTGTGGCTTTACTCCGAGACCCCTTGTTTTGCTTCCTAGCCTCAACGACAGTTTCTTCTCTGAATGGCATTCAAGGTGCGAGCTCCGTTGGCGGTGTGACCATGGGAGTGGATGGGAACTTACAAGGCAAGGCCACATAATCTGCATAGCTTCTGTTTCACCGATTGTAGTGATGGTTTCCTCGTCCACAGGAGCAGCTGAGGCTTACCTCACGATGCCATTTCCATTTGCAAAAGAGCAGGAGAGATAGAGAGATCGACTGCTCCTCACCGCCTCCTCCTCACCACCTCACCGCCTTGGCTCCTCACCTCCTCACTGCCTCCAATCCTCACCTCCTCACCGCAAATCCTCACCGCCAATCCTCATTGACAAGTCGACCTCATTGAAGGTTGGAATCCTTATCGTGTTAGAGATTCCATTCCTGCCCTCTCTTGGATGTGGTGGTAGTTGGACTGCCTGGGGCAGCAAAAGAGGCAGCGTGTTGCCTCCAATCCTCACCTCCTCACCGCAAATCCTCACCACCAATCCTCATTGACAAGTCGACCTCATTGAAGGTTGGAATCCTTATCGTGTTAGAGATTCCATTCCTGCCCTCTCTTGGATGTGGTGGCAGTTGAACGCGCTGCCTCTTTTGCTGCCCCAGGCAGTCCAATTGCCACCACAGCATTTGAACTGTGGGAAGTGTGGGAAGGCATACACACCATAGCCTGGGGCAGCAAAAGAGGTAGCGCGTTAACGCGCTGCCTCTTTTGCTGCCCCAGGATATGGGATGTATGCCTTTCTATATAGTCTAATTAGTCCGCATTTTGGCGTCGGATTTTATCTCCTCGGGCTCTTCACGACTTTTGCTTGCTCCATTTTGTTTCGTTACTCCATTTTGCTTGCGTCGCTCAGTGGTTGTTGCTTAGGACTCGATGGTGTTCACAGGTTTTTTGTTGACTTGGTTGTGTAGCAGCCCGAGGTATCATTTCATTTCATAGGACTTGCCGTCAAAAATTTGTGCCCATATTCTACAAACCATATATACGAGGCATGTATGTGGTTGCTAGAGTTACCCAGAGTCATGCAAGGGAGGGGAACTTGGACTGTGGAGGGCAGTAAAAGAACGCGCTGCCTCTTTTGTTGCCCCAGGCAGTCCAAGACCCTCTCCCATGTGAGGCATTCAAGTGATATTCAACTCTTGAACGGATGAAAGAAGTTCACAAAACAAATGAGCGAGTGCAAGTCCAATGTTCAAGTGTAGAGATAAGAGGAAAATTTTTAGAAAACCTTGTAGACCATCGGCATCTAGGTAGCATTTCGAAGACAGTTCTATTTATGCTCTAGAATTGCATGAGAGACCAAAAGAGATAGCACGTTAACGCGTTGCCTATTTTGGTCCCTCGGGCAGTCCAATAGTCCCCTCCTTGCATAGCGATCAAAAGACCATGTGACCTATCCCTCCAAGAGTCCAATAGCATTCCAAAGACCATAAGACCTGTATACCAAAGCATACTTGGAGACAAAAGATGAAATGGTCGAAGCAACCTCTTATGAGTATTGATACATGGAGAATTGAGTAGAAAAGCCTTGCTGAAAAGCCTTCATGAAAGACAGCTTGAGATGCCAAAAAGGACAGCGTGTTAATGCACTGTCCTTTTTTGCTTCTCAAGGTGTCTTTTCATGAGGGTAAGGGGTAGGCATAGAAGTGCATATTTGCCACTGCAATTCCATATATCCAAGTGTATAGATACCACTGCAAATTGATATACTATGTGCATTGGAGATGAAACTTTTTCTTTTAGGACACAAGTGGGTGAATGTTCCCTAAACTGGAAATCAATTGCATTGGTAGATACATGTATTTTTGTCTAGATATGTAAAATGATATTTATTCATAAGTGTGAGTTTACACACCTTTGCTTGCATTCATATATGTCAGCAGTTTGAGATATTTGCTTGAAGCTTTTTCCTTATGAGGTGTACACACTTCATTATCTGTTTGGGGCTTTGCCCTCATGATATGTATTGCATATGTTTTCATAAACAAAACCTTTATCATATATATATGTGAAAAAGCTCTCATGTTTTTTTGAGCATATGGAAAGATTTGAGAAGACCTTTGAACCTACCATAGGTTATACTCTATCTGTTGTTACATGTTGTTTCTTGTTTTTAGTTTTGGTTTTTATTGAAAAGGTTTTGAGAACTATGATTGGAAAAATGCCTTGTTTTTTGTCTTTTCAGGATGACAGGAAAAAAAGGCAGAAAAGTTCAAGTGGCACATTCTACAAAGGTGACAAGAGGAACAAAAGTAGATCACAATGTTGAATCATTAGTAGGTGGAACCGAAGAGCAAGAAAGTGTGGTGGGTCTAGAGGTTGAAGTATCATCAACTCAAAGAGATAAAGGTCCAAGAGTGGATGAAGTTCAGGTGGAAGGAGGAGGTGATGTGATTGGCAAATGTAGGATGCTTGATTCAAACCAGTGTCCTCGCATTCCCTTGTGTAGGTTGATACCTTATGCAAGAGTGGGAGGACTTCGTGATGATGTATCTTCACTCAAAAGTACATTTCAAGTGGAGGGCTATCTCCCAGAGAAAGGGTCTTTCATTGTATCTATCTGCAAGAGTGATGGAGGGGAGATAGTTGTGACAGATGATATGAGGAAGAGTTGGTCTCCCACCTGGAGAGAGGTGGATGAGGAGTTTGAGAAAGATGTGATGTCTAACACTGACTTTCATTTTATGTCGCAAAAGATGTTATTTGTTGGGGAGGGCAATCATAGGACCACTGCATGGATGAGTGTTATCAAGGAAATCTTTCCTACAAATAAGAAAAGACATGTACGAGTGGTATGCACAATAATTGACCCAAGGAAAATTAGTGAGATTGCTCTCTTGGTAGGGCTACAACGAATGAATTCGTAAGTACATGGACTCTTTGAATCTTCTCCACATTTGTGTTTTATGCTACTTTGCATTTATTGATTGGGTTGTGTACTTTACTATTTGTTTTCTAGCATGAATGAACATGCCATTATCAAACCCAGTCTAAGGGACATACTCATAAATGCACACAACATTTGTGAGTGTGACTCTATGGTGTTTATGAAAACATTGTCTTTGAGTGAGATCAAATCAATAGAGAATTGGAGGGCTCAAGAGAGTAAAGGGAAGAAGCCATGGTTTCCATTGACAAGAGGTTATCTGGCAAGGCTTGTCTTCCAGGTAGAATGTTGCATTTGTATTGATGCTTACTTCTTTATCACTCCTTTGCTTTCTCTAATTGGAACTTATGTATGTAGGTTGAGTACAATACAAAGCTTAAAAAAGCAATGGACAAAATATCTACAAAGCTACCTTTAGATCAAAGGGGAGAGGCAGAAGGAAAGCAGCGTACCATAATTCAAAAGAGAATTGTTGATAGGATGGGAAAGGTGTGAATTGAATTTTCTATACTTTGTTGCATTTATTTTGAAGTTAAGTGACTGACATGTCATCTTTGGATAGGTGTTGAATTGTATAGATCCTAGTCTTGGAGAGGCTTGGTTGGAAAAGTTGTTTGCCTTGTGCTTTGATGGTGCGGACTCTTGCGTGACATTGGAGAAGCTCCAACTCATTGCAAAGTCTGATTTGAGATTAGGAAAAAAAAATATTTTCCTTTCTTTGTTAGAAGCCACTAAACCTATGTGAGACATGTACTTCATGCCTGTGGGAGAATTTGAGTATAGAGGGTGTGTTTCTTCTACCAATACAAATCACCTTTCATGGTGTTTGTTTGTTTCTTGCCAATAACATGACTCTTATTTTTTTATTATAAAATTGCGTCAACTTTTACTGTTTAGGTGGATTAGTAGAGAGATATTTTTGGAGAAGGTGGAGAGACAATCACAACAATGGGCATGCCTTTGGATACCCCTAAGGATTACACATTGCAGCAATACATGGAGGATATAAAACTGGAGGGGAGAAAACATATGTTTGTGGTGCTAAGATCAAAGGAAACAAAGATGGAGAGCAAGGGTGGAAAAAAAGGAGATGGACTATCTGAGTTGGACATGGCTGCCCATAGGGTGGTTTATAGGTATGTTGTCAATTCATTCGAAGGTTCATTTTTCATTTGTCTATTTTTGTGCTATTGATTCATGTAATTACACAATCATTGATGGTTGTTCCACTTGATTTCTTGACCTTTTGATGGTTTGGGACATCCAATTTTTTTGTGTTTCTTGGTTGATAGATATCTCTCCCACTTGGCAATAGAGAAAAGGATCTCTAACATTCCAAATTTGTGCAAGAGTTGGGTGGAGATTGGTCATGCTGCATGCATGTATCCACCTGGCATGCACCATCTCTCTCAATGGGAATTAGCACATTGTCCCTAGTGGATAGATTTTCCTAAAGGACAAGTACTGGTGCGAGAAAGAGACTTGTACAATACTTATGCTTCACAAAAATCCAATGAAGCAAGTAAGGACAAAGTGGAGGGAAGCTCAAGGAGAGATAAGAAAGAGAAAGAGAAACAAGAACATCCTACAGAAAAAGGTAAGGAAGATACAATATGATTGTTTGTTGATGTTGTCTTCAATTTGTTTTGACATTGCATTAATAAGTTTATGATTGTTCTCTTTCTAGATGAGGGACCATCTAGTCCTATGCGGCATGAAATGGATCACATAGAGAGTGCAGGTAAGGGTGTTGTTGTGTTCTGCATATGTAGTTGTTCCTTTAACACTAGTTTTACTTGTAATTAATTTGCTTTTGCATATAGGTGGAGAATCAATCTCGGGACTTGTGAAGCAATACGTGTTCCATCGATCACAGTCACTTGACATTTCCTTGGCCCGTGGCATCACACCTTTGTTTGCTTGTACAGTTGGAGATTACATTGCAATGGGCAAAGACTTTGCTGACTCTAAAAGAAATGATAAGTATGCTATTTTGCATGAGTTTTTTATTACAGTGGCTAGTCGAGATCAGGACTACAAGAGGATGGGTAAGAAGGTGAAGTGGGCTTCAAATTTTATATTGCTCGATTTTCCATCTGGCTATCCACTTGATGAGAGAGGATCCACTCCTACTTGGAATGTCTTGCTCGAGGACCATGTGCGGCATGGGCTTGCAGTTGCATCAGCTTCTTTGTCTGATAGTGGTTGGTTGGCATGCATATGTCCTTTGGCACGTAAGGCACAATACCACAATTGACATTTCACATTTTTTGTTTCCATTCTACTAGTTTTAAATAAAATTAATTGCTTGTAGGACAATGTATTGGTTGGATGGAACGGTTTGCATATGTCCAGGGCTTGGAGGTTGTCAGACGTGTGATCATTCATGACAAGTTTCCATATGGATTTTGTAGAGAACATGATAAAAGTGTTAAGGTAAGCTACCATTCCATGCATTCTATGTTTGCATTCCATGATAAAAGTGTCTTTGACAAATGTCTCCTCGTTAGTCCTATGCATGCTATGTTTGGAAGGATAAGTCCTATGCATGCTATCTTTGCCATCTTTCATGCTATAATGCTTGGTAGTTGAAGTCAATATACTATACATGTTTTTCTCCATGTGGTTTCCAGATGCAATCTTCAGTATTAGCTCTAATACGTAGAGCAAAGAAGAATCCAATAGTTTTTTGGGAGGAGAGCTTTCCACTTTTCCAACAGCTTTTGATTGATCCACGTGAAGATGTCTGGACTCATTACATACCTCCCTCTGCAAGGACAATCGTGCCGATGTCTTCTCAGCTAGCACGAGGTGGACTAGAGAGGAGTAGTTTTTTTGTAGGTTGCATTATGTCTCTTCTCTGTGTTCCTGGAGGGCTGGTTCTAGAGATGGGTTGTGGTACAGCCCCTCTTATGCGTGCTTGTCAGGCCATTGGCAGGCCTTATTTTTCATTTGATTCAGACAACAGTATTATGGCTAGCATTGTTGAGCCACTTGTGGCAGATCATTCTGGAAAACGGATCAGGTCAGAGCATGATGGAGAGGGGGAAGAAGAGACAGTGGAACCTGTCACAAACCCCTTTGATGAGTAGTATGCTACTGGCCCTGAGTTTTTTTGTTATATATTTTGAATGCTAAAATTGAGGACTTTGAAAGTGTTATTTAGCATCTTTATAATATGGTAGATAGTGAACATTTATGGGTGCCTTTGAATCAAGAAAGTACAAATTTTGATGCTTTGGATAGTGTTTGTAAGGCCTTGATCTAGCAATTCATTTTTTTTGCTTTTTGTTGGTAGCGAATTGTCTTTTGTATAACACATAAGGATGGCAAGTCCTTCTTATTGGAAATTATTTTCATTGTTCCACTTTGACTTACTTTCCTTTGAAATGTATGTTTTGTTGTAGTTTGTTGCCATGCTTTCACTAGAACTCTAGACCATGTGCCCAGTCAAATACACTGCTCAAACATGTTAGGAAATCACTTATTTGCTTGTATCCATGTATTTTAACCCATTGTCTTTGAAAGAGAAGAAATATTTATGATATCAAAGTAATACATTTAAACAAAAACAATGTAAGGCAACCTCAAGGCAACACTAAGTTTTGAGACAATTTTATTTAAATGCAGTGTTGATAGATTTTAAAAAACATTTTCTACACCATTAGATAAACATTCTTTGGTGAATAAAGTATATTTGTAGTTTTGTAAGGAAGCACATAAATTAAAATTTTAATAATTTCCTAAGGGCAAACCCCTTAGGAACAAATATATTACAAATACTTGATTGTTCACAATTTAATAATGGATGCTCAAGGTCCAAAGTATTAAATAGTTATCCATTTGTATGAGATCATATGATGGATGCTATGTGTCCTAACTCTTTGACAGTTTTGTAGTTGTATGTGATCAATCTTTCACATTGTAATATATCTTTTGCAAGACAAAAACATTATAATATTTTTTTCAAACCCCCCTTTAAAATGTTTCTCAATAACCCTCTTAAAATCTAATAGAATAAAGACATTTATAAACATATCACATCCTTTTATTAGTGGCACACATCTTTCTAGCTTGTGTTTCAGAATCACCACTCCACTCCACCATCTTCCATGGTAGAATATTAATGGAATTTACAAGTGTGCAACATCCTGTCATGAGTTCCACACATTTTAAGACTTGGCACTACTGAATCACTACTCCAACACTTGCCTCCAAGTTTCATATCTTGTTGTGAACATCTTGCTCTGTTCGCACCTGCCTCCAAGTTTCATTTCCACTATCGTTTTTGCTTGGGTGGATCCACAGTGTGCTTGAGGTGTCATTTTTGCGTTCAATACTACCTCTATCACTTACCTCTTCTTGTTCTTTTGCTTGTGCAACATTGACTTGCCTTGGCATGTCAATTGGTGTTGCTTCAACTCTAACCTTTTGGTATGTCCACCTTCGTAATCTTCCCCTTCCTATTTTTGCATTATGTATAGGGTGTTGCAAGGTAGATACTTCTAGCTTGCTGACTCAACTTCGACAGTGTACTTCAATTGCTTTCATAGATTTTGAAGCCTATATTGTAAAACGAAGACCAGTTATCCTTGTTCAAAAGAATTCTGATGGAAATGGAGAGTAGTGCTATGCTTCATGATGAGATTGGTGTTTTGTTGCTACAAAAGGTTGCTCAAAATGGTGTGTGCATGCTGGAGCAGAATGAAATAGTTTCAGTCTTCAATTTGATTTCTTCTTTCATCAAGATTCACTAGTGTATGGATGTGTCACAGTGAGAGGTTATGTTTTAAGTGTGTTTTGCAATGAGAGGAGATGGGAGGGAATATACCTTGGACATTCGATTTGGGAATAAGTTCATCGTGACTGGAGATAGATTGCCTTCAATAGAAAGAGACAAAGATAAGACATTCCACAGTGTCGTTGACTTGTTGTGTAAATTGCCACCCTCTAATTCTCTTTTTATTTCTTTTCAAATGGTCTCTTCAATTAAATTTGTCAAGGAGCTACCTAGGTCATATGATGGAAATATTCTATTCGAGCTACCTCCTTCACAGGAGCAAAAGACAATAGGATTGGAAAACAAGTTTGATGGCCATGTCTAGAGTGAGGATGTTAGACAAATATCGCCAACTTCAATGGGATTTTTAGATTGAGAAAATGTGCAGGTCGATTGCAATGTGATAGTAAGCTGTGTCCTTTCTTTCTAAGATCAGGTGTTAAAAATGAGAGTCATTGGAAGGGACGATTAATAAAGATTCCCGAGATCCACCAAGTCACAGGTGGTACTCTCAAGTGCTATCATTGCAAGAGTAGTCGACTTTGCATTTCTAGCTGTCCTTGCAAATTGTACATATGTCTTCCAAGAGACACCATGGAGCATCCAGTGAGTAGATGTGCAATTCATGTTGATTTTCATATGCATTTGGTGGTGGAGGGATCATCCAGGGGGGAGTTGTAGGAGTTGAAAGGAAAGGTTTCTAAAATGGTGAAAAGTAAGCATCCTTCTAGGCCTAAGGCTTTGCAAAATATGGTGGTTGAAGAGATGGTGTTGGAAGCTATCATTCCAAACAATGAACAATCCAATCCCTTGATTGACATTGAACTGGATGCGTTGCTAAAAAGGATGGAGCCTTTGATTGACAATAAGAGGCGAGGTGTTCAGTAATTTTTCATTACTCTTCTTCTTGAATGTACAGTTCTTACCTTTGAATTTAATCAGTTGTCTTTTGTGCCTGTGTGTAGGGTGTCTAGATGGAAGAAGGATGTGGAGGAACAAAAGGGTGGAGGTGAACAAAGCCTTGACAGTATTTTGGAATTGAAATTAAGGAGTAGATATGATTACATCCAAAGTATTATTTTCCTGGGATAGTTATCTTTTTCATCCTTCAATAAATGCCACATTTTCAAGATGTCAACAAAGGGTCCTAGTTCTGGTGGGGACCTAGTCAACAAGATGCGACCCAATGGAGAGCTTGGGCAGTGTTGGGTTTGCTTTGATCATGTGAAGAGGATTCGAGGTTGGTCAGCCATGGCTTGCCATGTTTACAATCCTCATCTTCAAGAACTCCAAACATTAGCCATTGGGGATTTCAAAGGTGAGGACAGAGAGAGTCAGGTGATATTTTGAGAATTGTTGAACCAAGTCATGGAGAAAGAGGGTTTTCTTAAAGTAGAGTTTCATGGTTTCATGGTGGGGGACAAAGCTCAGGCAAATTGGAGGGCTGTTAGGATTGCCTTTGATGGGGGCCCAGAGAATGTGATGCTGGGAAAGGAGCGCACTTGTTTGTGGCATTGGGATAATAATATTCATAAGCATGCAACAAGATGCATCCCACCTCATGACCAAGAGGAGTTCAAGATGAGATGTAGACAATGGAATAATTCTCCAACCAAGGAGTCTTCCATGCATGCATTCAAATCATTGTGTGGATGGCTTGAAAATGATCATGCAAACAAAGGCAACATCCACTTTATTTAGACATGGCTTATATGGTGGCACTCAAGAGTTTACCACTGGGGGGAATACATTTTGAAAGTGAGTGATTTGAAAATTTTACATTGTTGATTCATTCCAAGTTTGCATTACTGCTTCCTTCTTACCAAAGTTGATTTTGTATTCTTGTGCAGGAGATCGAGGCTGAAGAACGTTACCTTGTTCCTAGGACTGACCTGTCTATGGCATGAAGTATGTGTCATTGTATGATGCATGCATCACTGACATGACTGTAGAAATCTTGCAAAGTAGTAAACAAGTATCCTACATGAGAGGCAAACATATTGGTGAAGGTCCAACAGTGCAAACACTGGGAAGAAAAGAGTATGTGTGGAGTAAACAGTCTTTTTCAAAAAGAAATTTCATTGACCTTACAAATAATGTAGCTACAAAACTTGGAGTGGCACAGGAAGGTGGGATTGACCTTGGAGATATTAGAACAATGCAAGAAAAAAGACCAAAGTCCATGACCTCTGCAATCCATAAAGATGACTCCCACAAACCTAAGTATCAAACAGTTAGCACACCAGTGCCAAGAACAAGACATTCAGGTTCAATTGTAATTGACAATAACAATCCTGATGGTTGTGAATAGGGTGTGGCAGAGGTGAAAATACATCAGACAAAGTGGGCGATTTGACGTATGCAGGTAGGGAGTCAAGTCCACTACCAAGGGTATCTACCTAGAAGGGGGGGGGGAGTGTAACAAGTTAATTGACTCAAAGGGCAGAAGAGGAGCTTTGGGAGTCCCTGCACCTTCATTTTTTGGGAGGATTGGAACACCGACAGTTGTAAAGTCACAAATGATCTGGTTCTATTGCGATAGCATGGACCACTCTTTGAATCCAGCAACACCAATTGAGGCATTGCAAGAACCAGTGCCAACAAAGTGGAAGATTGCTGAAGGAACTAATATCAGTTTGGAGTCTTATAGGAGGAGGATTTTTCTTAGAAGAACCACTTCAAAAAGCGTCAAGGAGATCTGGGGAGGGTCATTAAAAATGTTTGGAGACTCAAGCGAGACCTAAATTTTGGGAGGGCCAAAGAGTTGTCTTTAGAAGAAAAATAACTAAAGATATACAGGCAAGGATGGATTCAGCAAGAGCTATGAAATGTGAGGTGCTTCATGTGAATGAGGTAGAGCCTAAGGAGCATGTGGAGTTTATTGTTGGTACAATTGGGTCTCGCATGAGGGGGCTTCAATATATAGTGACCATATCTGTTTTTCCATCTTGGGAGGTAGCAAGCTAAGGGTGTCCACTTCCGGACCACTTTCGGGTGAGTGTGACACCCGCTCGAGTGAAAATACAAAGGTTTTGCTTCGGTCTCCAATACCTCGATCGAGGTATAAGCTCCAATGAAAATCACACACGAGCACAACCAAGCCTAGCCAATACCTCGATCGAGGTACGTAGCTTTTTCACCGGACCGAGCCTCTACCTCGATCGAGGCTTGCTGGCAAGCCAGCTATACATGCCACATCTACCTCGTTCGAGGTATCGTGGCAATCCAGCTCAACCTCGATCGAGGTCAGGTGGCATGTCCAGCATACCTCGATCGAGGTATGTGCCATCCAACAGGGCAGCCAACAGGGCGGATGACATACCTCGATCGAGGTATACTGGACACATGACTTGGCATCCCGCTTCTGCCAACACACCACGATCGAGGTATCGTGGCATGTCAAAACCTCCATCGACGTGGATGTACCGAGATGTATGGGCATGTCATAATACCTCGATCGAGGTATCGTGGCATGGCAATACCTCGATCGAGGTAGATGTACAGAGATGTATGGGCATGTCAAGAATACCTCGATCGAGGTATTGTGGCATGCCAACGAGATGTATGGGCATCTCAAGAATACCTCGATCAAGGTATCGTGGCATGCCAATACCTCGATCGAGGTAGATGTGCCGAGATGTATGGGCATGTCAAGAATACCTCGATCGAGGTAGCTAAACCCTAATTTTTCTTATAAAAGGAGAGCGACCCCCCTCATTCCGCATACCTCGATCGAGCTCTGCCTCATCCACCGATTTCGGATTTGCCGGACTTCGACGGAATTGCGCGAGCGACGGAGAGCCACGAACGGACATCGACGGAGATGGACGGAGCAGGAGCGGGAGAGTCCAGGTAGGGTTTTTTTTTATGTAGCATTTTTTTTTATGTAGCATTTTCTTTTTGGTAGAATTTGATTAAATTTTAGTTTATAAGAAAAATTATAAAATGCATTTTAATGTTTTTGTGAAATTTATGAATTACGAGATTTTTTATTTAAAATGTGAAAATTAATTTTTTTTTTAAATAGAGCTTTTTTTAGTAAATAAAAAAACGTTCATATTAATAATTATAAAATATTTATAAATTTGAAATGTATTTGTAAAATTTTTTTAAATTTTTAAATTACGACATTTATAATTTAAAATGTGAAAATTTTAATTTTAAAAAACGTAATTTAAAATTTTAGTTTATAAGAAAAATTATAAAATGCATTTTAATCTTTTTCTGAAATTTATGAATTACGAGATTTTTTATTTAAAATGTGAAAATTAATTTTTTTTTAAAATAGAGCTTTTTTTAGTAAATAAAAAAACGTTCATATTAATAATTATAAAATATTTATAAATTTGAAATGCATTTGTAAATTTTTTTTTTAATTTTTAAATTACGACATTTATAATTTAAAATGTGAAAATTTTAAATTTAAAAAACGTTTAATGAGGCATTTTTTATTCAAAATGTGAAAATGTTAAATATTTTTGTTTTTTTTATGTAGCATTTTCTTTTTGGTAGAATTTAATTAAATTTTAGGTTAAAAGAGAAATAATAAAAATTTTCTAAATTTCAAATGCAATATAATGTTTTTTTGAAATTTATGAATTACGACATTTTTTATTTAAAATGTGAAAATGAAAATTTTTTTTTCAAAATAGAGCTTTTTTAGTAAATAAAAAAACGTTCATATAAAATATTTATAAATTTGAAATGCATTTGTAAATTTTTTTTAAATTTTTGAATTACGACATTTATAATTTAAAATGTGAAAATTTTAAATTTAAAAAACGTTTAATGAGGCATTTTTTATTCAAAATGTGAAAATGTTCTATATTTCTATTTTTTTTATGTAGCATTTTCTTTTTGGTAGAATTTAATTAAATTTTAGTTTATAAGGAAAATTATAAAAAATTTCTAAATTTATAATGCATTTTAATGTTTTTTTGAAATTTATAAATTACGACATTTTTTATTTAAAATGTGAAAATGAATTTTATTTTTTTTAAATAGAGCTATTTTTATTAAATAAAAAAACATTCATAGGAATAATTATAAAGTATTTATAAATTTGAAATGCATTTGTGAAATTTTTTTTTATTTTTGAATTACGACATTTATAATTTAAAATGTGAAAAATTTAAATTTAAAAAACGTTTAATGAGGCACAAGACTCGCTCGACTTATCAAATTAATAAGACATTTTGTATAAGACTCGCTCGACTTATCAAATTAATACACAAACATAAACCTACTAGTCAACTATTGGAGTTGGACATTAAAGATTGACTAGTGACATGGTTGGTGACCAAAGCTTGAAGTTGACTAGACACTTTGGGACAAGCAAGTTCTTTAGAAGGAAACTAGGTTTAAGCTTGGGTAATCATCCCTAATATATTGGGAAATTACTAATGATAAATCATCCTTTAACTATTTGGCAATTAGTAAGGATCGATTCTACTAGGAAATATGTTGAAGGCATATGTCCCCTATTAGTCAATAGATTGATTAGACTAAGCATGCATGATAAGGCTATAGCTTGGAAATGCCTAGATAGTGGCTTAGTCCAAATCTTCAATATCCCTTAAGAAGACATGAAATAGTGGCTTAGACCTTAAGAAGACATGGAATAGTTTGCAAATGTCTAATTCTTCTAAGTTATGCATAGACTCTAGCATAACTGAAAAAAGAATATTACAAGATTGAGAATATTTGGATGGGTCTTTAAGAACTCGAATATTACGGTCTGTGCCTATAAACTGTTTGAGATTCTTATGCTATCACTATGGCATGCTTTAGATCTAGCACTTTGATCATGTTTGTTGTCTAGTTCCATAATTCATCTACTTCTCTTATATGTATAAGAAGAAAGAAATACGCCATAGAGAAACTGAAAGTTTAACTAGAATACCTAACATTCATTGCACATGGGACTCTAGTGGATCTATATTCATTCCACATTCATGCTAATATATGCAAGTGTTTTGATCAACTATAGACCTAAGTGCAAATAGAGCCTGTTAATGACTGAATCTCTCCTAATCATCCCTTAATGATCATAGATAATTGTATGGGCCACTATAAGGATTGGTTAGGAGCTATTTTTGAAATGCCAAACTTTGAAATGAAGTCAATATTCATTGTGTTGAGGAAAATTTTGTCGGGTGGATATAGTTGAAGAGAGAAATCCATGTTGCATAACATTTGTCTGAGTTGAGCAGCCTCAAATTGACTTAAGAGAGAGAGAACTCCATAACCTTCAAGAGTCGACATTTGAAGCATCCCATTCCATGTTGTTTGCTACATGGCAGCTCGCCATGTGGCACACATACATCCCTTTTTGCACTGTAGGGAAAACTATTACTAATGTTAACAACATTTATCTTGTCTTTTACAAATGACTAAGATGTTTTCCCAAAAAGACTTTGTAACAATAATCACGTGAACCACCTCATAACCAAAATAGTATGGATGCTACATATCTCCTTTCCCTCGTTGAAACTATGTCACACATGGAATGTCAACCACATGCTCAAGGAATTATATGCTAGTTTCATTGTAAGCAAGGGTGGTCTCTTTCTTGCTAGTCCAACCATAGGCAACGGTGATGCTTATTACTTGAGCTCAACCAAAATTAACATTAGTTATCGTATGCAACCCTTCCCATTGCATAGGGACATCCAAGGATTTAATTTTCAAAGTTTTTGAATCCTCTTCTAGGGATCTTGTGCCCTTTGTTGTTGCTACATATGTGGATGATCTCATTCCAAAACTATTTTTACAACTAGAAGTCGAGTGAGTCTTATACAAAATGTCTTGAACCAAGTGATGATCTATAGGAATGGCCACTAGTTGAGGTGGATTGCCCAACCAAAATAGATAATATTGAAAAGGCTTAATTATTTTCTCAAAGTTCTCGCTTTAAAAGGTCTGTAGTGTGAACCCGCTCTCTTTTTTAATGTGTAGTCCGAGAAATACTAGATGCGCCTTGCTTGTGTATCGTTCAAAGTAATGTATTAGGTATCCTTCTATCTCCTCCATATCTATTGCAAACCCAAGGCAGTAAAGCATTCAAAGAAGGTCTTATTAACCAAACCTCTCCACTATCTGTCCTTAGTATAGGGGCCATTAGTGGACAATGTGGTCCTTACACCACATGTGGAAAAGTTTCATATTGGATAAAAAGTGAAAAAAGGGAAACATATAAGGAAAAAATATTTGAGACATCTAAGTTTTAAAATGCAACGACTAGAGTGAAAAAAATTAAGAATTATTAATAATATTGATTAATATTGAGCCACACATTTGGCCCATCTACCGGTAGGTGCATAGGATCTACCTCATCAAGGAGTACGTACAAATAGTTTTCATTACGTAAATAGATTATAAGTCATATTGAATAGAATATTATTTTCATTACCCAAATAGAATATTAATTTCCATGTGTTTTTTTTGTGCATGCGCCAGCCAGTGCACAGGTTCTAGCACCACTATTCGTATGCAGATAGAGATGCTAAGAGCTGAGATGAGGGCACTGCAGGATGCTAGGGCACCCCCTCACTTGGTTGCGAGCCTGGATTCAGTTATTGAGGCTCTGAGTCGATTGGACACAGTTGAGGACGTTGTGGATAGCTTTCAGGCACAGGCTGAGGCGGAGATCACTGGTGGTGGCTTGGATTGGAGAGCCATTCGACAGTTGTTTAAGTGGGAGTCACATCACAGGGAGGCCTTGGAGGACATGTTTTGGGATGGTCACACCGAGGCGATGCGACCATGATCAGGGCTCCCCTTGCATATTTTACGGTGTAGGCACCCCATCATAGCAGCACACATTTATCCGAGATATCTTGCTGCGAATGGTGGTCGATTGCCTCACAACCGCCAGATAGCCAGGTCGTTTGCCATGCAGCTTTACGCTGAGTTTGTCCTTGGTCATCGGGTGGACTACCTCAGTACCCGTCCAGGATCAGGAGCGGGACGTGGTAGGATGGGGCGTCAGGAGCGTCAGATTGTAGGTGTTCGGCATCGATGCGAGGGACCAGAGTTGCACACCATCCCTGCACCGGCATTGCGAGCGGTGAGAGGACAGATTAGGGGGGATGTTCATTCAGTGGCATCATCCCACATGGTCTCTGCCCTATCGAGATCTATTGTGATTCCACCTCCCCCACCTCGATCATCGATGGAGCATCCCACATCTACACCACCTCCCACATCTACGGCGCCTCAGCACGAGTTGGAGGCTCGAGACAGACAGATTGCAGAGTTGGAGGCTGTGTTGGCCGAGTCTAGGGACGAGGTTAGTTATTTTGATTATGTTAGTTTATTTTTTTCTAGCGTGTTTTAAACTGAAGTTTTTTGGTTAATTCTCACCATGTACGCGACATGTGTGCATTGCAGGCACATCTATTGCGTCAGGAGATGGAGTCTCTTGCAGACAGATTTGGAGGAGCAGAGGATTCGGACACGCATAGCATACCATCGCGTAGAGCACTATATTTTGCAGTTGAGGCATATTAGTCGTGATCCGTCGCGCCATAGGATCGACCCCAGTGTGGCCCTATACCCTGCTCCTCCTGTAGATGTGCCGACTAGGACACCCATAGACGCAGCAGTCATAGCGAGGCTTCCTACTGCCACTTGTGTCCTCTGCCACAAGGACTTTGACACCGTAGGGTGGTTTGGACTAGGGTGCGGCCACATCGCACATCTCCATTGCATGACCCGCCACATGGTGGCACGTTCAGTGTGCCCTGTATGCTTTGCTGACATTGATGTGGCGACATACAGAGGACTGGGCATGGATGATCTATATCCTGGTCATCGTCAGGCTGTTGATCCATTCGCCCATGTAGTCTTGACAGAGCACTACAGGGAGGAGGCACAGAGAGCATTGCTGATGCAGGAGGGTGTGGATACATCGGTGGTTGCATCATGCGTTCCACGATGCTTTTCGTACGGTGATTTCATGCCAGGTGACGAGGCACGAGCGGAGGAGGCACGCTGGATTGAGTGAGAGGCAGAGCTGCAAACATCATTGCAGCAGTGGGTGGAGCAGCAGCTAGCGAGGCTGAGACCACCGTCTTTCACATGTAGAGACGATTACTCGCGCTGGATTTGAGGCACGAGTATTCACAGATGCACGGCTATGGGAGCTGAGACGCGCGTACATAGAGGAGGCGAGGGAGGCAGAGATGGCAGCAGTGGCGCGTGCAGCATGCCCTCCTCTTCATCAGGATGAGGCTGGCCCATCTCATGCAGGTGATGAGGCTGGCCCATCTGAGCCGGCTTTGCCTGAGGGCACACAGTTGACGGTTGGGCAGCGGGTCATACAGGAGCCACGTCAGCGTTTCAGATTGATTGTTTAGGCTTCACACGTTTCTTGTATAGGGATGCACTTTTGCAGCATGATGATGATGATGTACAGATTCATTTTGGTACTTTCATGATGTTGTTCCCACTTTTATGATGTATGAGCATTTTCGTACTTTCATGATGTTCTTCACACTTTGTTTATCTCAGTTTATCTCAGTTTATAGTTTGTTTAATACATAAGGTATTTAAAAAAGAATGCCATGTGAAGTAATTGTAAACATTAAACATTAATTGTAAACATTAAATATTAAACATATCAAAATTCATCTTTTTTTGGATGAAAATTTTATTTTGCTGATAAAAGTTTTTCATTTTTTAAACAAAAATTTTATTCTATTCATGTTTGTCAATAAAGTGTGTTTCAAAATCCAAATTTTCATCAATTTTTCAAAAAGACAACTATTGTCATATTCATGCTTCCAAATCTAGCCTTCCGATCTTAATATCAAAATATGTTGAAATTCAACCATTTGATAAACTAATTTGTATAAAAAGAAAATTACTTTTTTTAGACAATGCCATAGCCCAATGTAAAATTGTTTCATCAAATGAAATTAGATATTAAAGTAACATCAATTTTACCAACTTTCAATTTATGCTATTTACAAAAAGTATTCTAGAAATGTATATTGGTACAAAACTTATCCATGACTCTGAGGGCAATGTTGTTACCTATGTGTAAATCAATTGATAAAAATTTCTTTCAACACCAATGAACTTGAGGGAATGTGTGATCTAGAGATACTTAAACAACATGACAAAAGGAAAAAATTTGAGAAATCACCAATGTGTGGACATGCTTAGTTTGTAGGGTGTAGAAATTATTGTATATGGATTTGATATGGGCACTTGCATAGAAAACAATTGGTATTTCAAAGAAAAAGCTCTAGCAACTCTCTTAGTTGAATGAAGCAGTTTCTTCTCCTTTGCAATTTGTCATGTTTTTTACATTAAAGGAGAGAATACTTTTTGCAAATGATAATACTAGACATTTTTAGGTTCTGCAATAAAATATAAGTAATATTTTATGCATTCTTTTTTCACAATTCTAGTTTTTTAATATTATTGACATGAAGCGTATATTTTGTCCCTACAATTTTTAAAAAATATAAATTTTTTGGGGATTTTTTTCAAAAATGGAGTTAGACTTGTCCGTTGCATGATTTTGCTGTTATTTATTATGACTCAGTGTTTAATTTGTCTCTTATTGTTAACAATACTTGTGCTAATTGGTGATCAAAGAGAACAAGACCTAATTATTTGTCATATTCGAACCACAATCACATGTGCCTTCTAAATCACAATCGCATATGCCTTCCAAGTTTCTAAGGACTATTTCAATTTCCTTAATATGACATTTGCCAATGCACCAATCTAGTTATTATGCATGTATTAATGAACATAAAGAAGAGAAATCAGTTGGAGAAAAAATCTTGCATGGATGTACGTCTAGGGTAGCCTAAGAGGCGTGTGAAGTTTCGTCCCCAACAGGGTTTAGGATTTAGGGTCCAGGGTTCAGGGTTTAGGGTTTAGGGTTTAGTCGTGCTAGTAGGGATTGCTTCTACGTGGCGCAAACCAAATCAGTTGGAGACCAAATATTGCGTTGATGTACGTCTAGGGTAGCCTAAGAGGCGTGTGAAGTTTCGTCCCCAACAGGGTTTAGGATTTAGGGTCCAGGGTTTAGGGTTTAGGGTTTAGGGTTTAGTCGTGCTAGTAGGGATTGCTTCTACGTGGCGCAAACCAAATCAGTTGGAGACCAAATCTTGCGTGGATGTACATCTAGGGTAGCCTAAGAGGTGTGTGAAGTTTCGTCCCCAACAGGGTTTAGGATTTAGGGTCCAGGGTTTAGGGTTTAGGGTTTAGGGTTTAGTCGTGCTAGTAGGGATTGCTTCTACGTGGCGCAAACCAAATCAGTTAGAGACCAAATCTTGCGTGGATGTACATCTAGGGTAGCCTAAGAGGCGTGTCAAGTTTCGTCCCCAACAGGGTTTAGGATTTAGGGTCCAGGGTTTAGGGTTTAGGGTTTAGCCGTGCTAGTAGGGATTGCTTCTACGTGGTGCAAACAAAATCAGTTGGAGACCAAATCTTGCGTGGATGTACATCTAGGGTAGCCTAAGAGGCGTGTGAAGTTTCGTGCCCAACAGGGTTTAGGATTTAGGGTCCAGGGTTTAGGGTTTAGGGTTTAGGGTTTAGTCGTGCTAGTAGAAATTGTAAAAATGTATACATTTGTCCTTCCACGTGGCGCATACCAAATCAGTTGGAGACCAAATCTTGCGTGGATGTACGTCTAGGGTAGCCTAAGAGGCGTGTGAAGTTTCGTCCCCAACAGATAAGTCCACGTGCGTATTTCATTAGTACGTGCGCCATTTTTCATACGTAGTCACGAGTGCTAGTAGGGATTGTAAAAATGTACGCAACTGTCCTTCCATGTGGCGCATACCAAATCAGTTGGGCACCAAATCTTGCATGGATGTACGTCTACGGTAGCCTAAGAGTCGTGCGAAGTTTCATTTCCAACAGATAAGTCCACACGCGTATTTTGTTAGTACATGCGCCATAGCTCATACGTAGTCGTGCTAGTAGGGATTGTAAAAATGTACGCATTGTACCTTCCAGTGGCGCATACCAAATCAGTTGGGCACCAAATCTTGCGTGGATGTACGTCTACGGTAGCCTGAGAGCTGTGCAAAGTTTAATCTCCAACAGATAAGTCCACATGCATATTTGGTTAGTACGTGCGCCATTTCTCACACGTAGTCGTGCTAGTAGGGATTGTAAAAATGTACGCATTATACCTTCCACGTGGCGCATACCAAATAAGTTGGAGACCAAATCTTGCGTGGATGTATGTCTAGGGTGGCCTAAGAGTCGTGCGAAGTTTCATTCCCAACAGATAAATCCACATGCGTATTTCGTTAGTACATGCGCCATAGCTCATACGTAGTCGTGCTAGTAGGGATTGTAAAAATGTACACAGCTGTCCTTCCATGTGGTGCATACCAAATCATTTGGGCACCAAATCTTGCGTGGATGTATGTCTACGGTAGCCTAAGAGCCGTGCAAAGTTTAATCTCCAACAGATAAGTCCACATGCATATTTGGTTAGTACGTGCACCATTTCTCACACATAGTCGTGCTAGTAGCTCATACGTAGTCACGAGTGCTAGTAGGGATTGTAAAAATGTACGCATTGTACCTTCCACGTGGCGCACACCAAATCAATTCAGACCAAATCTCGCGTGGATGTATGTCTAGGGTGGCCTAAGAGTCGTGCGAAGTTTCATCCCCAACAAGCAAGTCCACACGCGTATTTCATTAGTACGTGTGTGAATTTTCTTAGTCACGTTTTTAAAATGTCCTAATGCACAAAACAAATTACAACATTACTACTAATAAACAATTTTTTGTATTACAAACACAACAAATCCCATTGAGAAGACATCGGACATCATGTTAAAAATAGAATCTAATACAATGATGTGTATGAACGTGTATACAGCCATCATAGTGAAATATAAAATATGAGTCCATGAAAATTACAATGGTACGGTCACACAGTGAGCCTATACATATCGAATACAAAAAAGTGTAATCAACTAGTAATACCCAATAAAAATCAATCTGATCAACTGATGATCCCAAAAAATATGTTATGTAATGTGCTACTCCTCAGGATCAGCTCTCATGCCAATAGTTGCAAGTATGCTCTCGTGATCCGCCACTGCAAGGCGCCATCGTGGAGTGGACGTCGCCTTGCGAGTGCGAACACGACTCAAAGTAATCTTGATCCCAACAACAAGATGAGAATACATGTATGCCTCCTGATCCGCCATGTACTCCTGGAACTCAATATAGCGACCACGCCTCTGTATCTGCTGAAAATAGTGGCCACCTACGATCATGCTATGAGCATTGAAGTGCATCCCATGCCCATCCACTGTATCCTCATTCAGCACACTCTTCAGCATAGAGCATCGCAACAAGTAATAATCCACACCCTCCTCATTGCCCTCCGAAGCAATAACCGCGAAGATATCACCAATACGCAAAATATCTGTAAGCTGGCATAATCTCTAGAGGAACTGAATCTCGCATCCTGATCATCATGTATCTCCTCCCAAGGCTGGAAGGGAGAAAGCACTCGCCGTACCCATGGATCGGCCCATGGTATCATGGAGCACCCTCCCCAATCATCATCAATGCATGCAGAGCAAAAACATGCAAACCGTCGAGAAAAGATCGCGGGGTGAGACTCACCTACGCTCCTGATGGAATGGAAATCAAGAGTGCCAGGCACAGAACGACAATCAAAAGGCCTCGACCGATCAAGACTCCCAATGTCCACGCACCAAAAATACCGGCTCACCACCCTATCGTCACGCGACTGAAACGAGGACGTAGCACTAGTGGATAAGTACTGGCTGCACCACCGCACCACATCATGTGCATCCTTGAAGCGATCGGCACTGTGACGCAACTGGTATCGACGCAAAGCACGCTTCACGCAAGCACTTGCACCATCGTGCTCTCCCTTACTGTGCCCTGTCTCGAAGTAGCTCCATGTGATTGGAATGCCTGTCTCACGGTGCCATCTGCAGAACCAATAAAACTGTCTAGCGGATTTGAACTGACCACCGCAACCGTCTGACCAGATCTAGCGCCACTGCCATGTGACACCATGATCCCTTAAGAAACTATCATGCAAAGTGAAGCAATGCTGCACAAAATGGGCATCATGCGATCGATCATCACTAATGTAGAAGTGATACTCTCGCACAATGATGCGTGAGTCCATGGTGCTATCAATGCCATCCACATGAGCTTGTGCATGACGATAGCTAATGTGCACAAATATAGCAACCTGCAATATGGCATTGAAAAAAAAATATGACTATTGAAATAATTCAATATAATGAGGCGGGGAAAAAATCAATACTCAATCACACGTCACCTGTTCGGAGAAATAATACTCCGTCGAATCTCATGCTGTGGTGTAAAGGTGTAATTCTCCACAAAGTCTACCACTGAGACAACCACCCCTATAGGAAATGTCCTCAAATATGCACGAAACTGATGATCCTCCCATTTCGCAGTGTGCGAGTGGCATATGTAGCGGTACAGCTTCCCTCGAAAACAGTCAATGAATACAACACGTGGTGTCTCCTTCCCCACAAGCTGCAACCTCCTCGACTGTGCACCACCATCTAATGTCAAGGTACAGTACTCATACTGCTACCAACGAACCATCTGCACATCACAAGTATCTAGTGCAACTCGTGGAACTCTAGCAAAGTCACCACACAAAGTACACATGCCTTCCACACAATCAAGGGAGTGGAATAAAGCATCACCATCTCGTGTACACAATATGGAATGAATGAAGTCGTGAGGGCTAGTAGGAACCACTCCCCTATGACCATCAAGGGAATGGAATACGTCATACATCAATCCAAAATCCACATGGTAGCGACAACAGCATGTGTCACGCTCTTGAGAGCATCGCACAAACCATGGCCTGCATCGCTCAAATGACCTCTGCCCAATCTTGAACTCCGGGTGCGCCTCTACAAACTGAGTGTACAACTCAGTCTGGGTACACTCCAAAAAACATGCACCATGCTCAATGTACACACCGCGTGACACCCTCTTCCGCAATGCCTTCTTGAACACCGGGGATGCTCTGCAATGCTCCTCCCAAAACTGTTGTATGAAGGACCTAGTGGAATCATCCAACAATCGATCGCTGCGAGGTGCACGACCACTCGAAGCCCAAAGAGCATCAGTCTCACTATCCTCTAGACTCTGCCTCCTAATGATGCCTGCTCGCAATGTGCGTGGTGCAATCTGAAGAAGACGTGAAGCGGTACGCACATGGCCTATCATATGAGGTCTACTAATGGCAACCACAATAGCACGATGTGCTGCCAAGGCATCACTGGAGTTCCTATGCTTAATAGAAGCATAGGAACGTCGAACACTGCTAAGGACCTCGCTAGATACAACCCTATCTCTACGTGCACCAAGACCAGCAAGCCTCCTACACTCTACCAAGTCAGGGTGATCAATCAGGGACGTAAGAAGAGAAGACTGCGAAGCTGGCGTGAGGTCACAAAAAAAAGACTGCACAATCTTGCTAGTACGACGACGGATAGTGGACTTCGGCAAGTCACGTCGTGAAGCAACACTGCTGCTGCAAGGTGGGGCAAGGGGATCAATGGGAGATGGTAGGGTGGACGGGGGAAGGGAGGCGCCAAGCAGAGCGGGGGGAGGGGGGAGGGGGGAGGGGGAAGAGGTAGAGGTGGAGGCCAAAATGTAGGTGGCTAGGGGAAGGGCGGAGGCTAGAGGTAGGGGAGCGGATGAGCATGGGGGGACAATGGAGGTGGGGGTGGGGGTGGAGGTGGGATGTAGAGGTAGAGCTGGAGGTGGATCAGTGGTGGCAGCGCGAGCTCGAGCTCTAGAGGCTCTCTTGCGCTCACGAGCCTTCTGCTTGCGCTCCTCGTCAATGAGATTTGGGGGGGGGTTCCTACATCTTTCACATCTACTAGCTCTACGGCTTTGAGAACCCATTCTCAATGAAAGTAGGATGGAAGGTGTGACAAAGTGATGAGGAGGCAAGAATGGCTAAGAATGGGTGAAATGAACCAAAACGTGGTGTCTTATAGAGAGCCTCAACTCATCCACTAGATCGCTCTTAGATTGCTCTTCATTATTATTGGTGGAGAGGTGCTAAGATTGATACTAATTGGCTTAGTTTTGGTGGAGAGGTCTGCTATGCCCGGAGCCCCGATCAGACCTTATACCTCGATCGAGGTATTTAGTGCATTGCGCATGTATGTATGAACCTCGATCGAGGTATCTCTAGGTGTCCTCGGTCACATACCTCGAACGAGGTATTGTATGCCTCACCCAGCATATGTACCTCGATCGAGATATTGTATGCATCGCACATCGTCATGTGTATACATCTGGCTGATGTGGCACCATGCATGGTCATGATGTGGTAATATAGTCTCTTCCTGCATGGTCATGATGTGGTACTGGGCCTCTTCGATGACATTGAAAGGTGATGTGGCATGATGAGTTGGCATTCATGAGGTGGTAGATTGACATGGCAAATTGAGGTGGAGGGATTGGTGATGTGGCAAGGTTGAGGAGGTATGCCAAGGTGGCATTGTGTGATCACATGGCTGATGATGTGGAATGATGAGGTGGCACATGTGGCAGCACGTGTGGCAATGTAAGGTGACATGGCAAGGAGTGATGTCACATCTGCTTGATGAGATGGCACCACGTGGTCTAACAACGTGGCATGGTTTTGATGACTCAGCCTTCCACATGGGCAGCATGCAGACTCCAAAGGCTTGCCACTAGGATCGGTGATGCTCCTAGCCTACCTCACCAAGCCTAATACCAAGCCTACCTTGTCTTGGTATTAGGCTTGGGTGGCCCTTTTTCCCCCACAAAAGGGAGATTTAACTGTTGGACGCCATATCGTACGTTTCCCTTACTCAAATTTAACCAAAATTTTTTCCTCTTATTCATCATGTAGAGGACTAAAAATATTGACATTTTTGAAATGTTTGGTTATGTTTGAGAATTACTAGATTTATTTTTAATATTCTTTGTTGATCCTCTAAGGAGTAAAAGTAAAAATTAAACTTCAATCTTCCTAAATCTAACCGTTGGATTTGGGATTTGATGATTCAACCACACACCCTTATGTTCCTACTAACCTTCCACCGAATTGGATTTGCTTAATTATTCAAAATACTAAAAAAATGTGGTGTGCTACTAAAATGCATGTATTTTATGACTTTATTTATTATAAATAATTATTTATAATTAGATAAATCATTCAAAAAATTACCAATAAATCAAGTTAAGCTCTACATAATGCAAAGAGACCACTTACAAAGTTTCAATAACATTTAATCTAAAATGAGTGAGAAATTTAGAATTTAATATGACACTCTTTGTTCATGACAAACGTGTGACCACCTTGGAACCATGCCATGTGACACAAAGAAATTTTTTGTGTGTGCATCGAATTTTCAATCAGACTATACGATTGTGTGCACAATAGCAAGTATGATGTTGTGTCAGAAGACTTCAAAGACTAGATCCATAGGGAAGTAGGTGAGATTTGCATTTTTGTGTGCTAAAAAGCTTGTTTTTCCACCTCCTTAGGATTGGGGAGTGAACAAAAAGTGGACACCCTTAGCTTGCTACCACCCTCTTGCACTTGCAAAGACTTCCTATTTAGGTTTGGAAGATTGGATCGTTACATTCCTTGCAAGCAGATTTACTACATACTATTGTAGTACTTGGTTCTAGATGCAGAAAATCACAAAGAGGTCCACCAAGCTTCAGCAACAAAACAAAAGCTTTACAATGCACTTTCAAGAATCCCGTGATGTGCACATAAGTACTTGTTGATGTAGTATTCTATAGATAAAAAAAATTTTGTGCCAAGGCGGTGCTCACTACATTGTGTTTTTGTGTACTGTTTGTGGTCATGACATGTTTGCGTGGGTCTTTCACAGCAGTTTTGCACTGCCATTTTGTTGCTATTGGGTGCACCTCAAATTGCCACTACATAAATGGTGCAAGTGAATTATTGTCTACATAATGTAAATTTTGACAATTTTGTCATTTTATAATATAGGTCACTTTGGTATATAACAATGAAAGATTCCCTGACATTTTTAAGTGCTGGTTCTTTGATTTTTTTGGTTATCTTGCAATATTGATGGGTTTTCTACGTGTTTTTTAAACATATTGCGATGAAAGATTCCCTCACATTGAATAATTAAATAGTAAATATACATATTTCTTGGAATAATACTGGTGACATGATATACTACATTTAGGTCCAAAAACAATGTTTTTGGCCATATTCTCTGGCATGCCGCTCATCGCTCGGGGTTTTTTGGTTGGAAAATGGAAACCCCCATCTGAATCACTATCATCTTGTAAACAATGAATCTTAACCTCATCATACACATCACAGTTCACATGCACACAATCAACACTTGCTGGTCCCACCCAAACTAAGTGTTTTAACTGCAGGTCTTTTACTTTATCAGTAATAGCCACATCAGCTTCATCTCTGTCAACATGATTGAGCTCTCATCTTCATTGCTAGTTTCACCTCTCTCTTCTTCACTTGCTGAACCTGAAATCTCAACCCCTTCGGTATGCTCAATCACAGTGTCAACCACAAACTGATTGCATTCAACCATGTACTCCTTCCAAGCCTTGTCTTCAAGTGGCTGCATATCTGCTACAACATGACTAGCCAGCATATGCACATCATCACACAACACTGGAGCATGATCATCATCTACCACTACACACACAAACTTTTATCCTTAGCTACCTTCAATGGGCTCTCAAACTTTCTGCCATCTATGGCAGCAACCCCTTCACTCGGACTCTCCTTTGCCACCTCACATAGAACAGGTTGAGCAACACCCTCCTCCATAGCAACTGACAAGCCTCCACTAATAAGTGTAATGATTTCCAGCTCCCTTACATCATCAACTCTATATGCATCCGGTTCCTTCAACAGTGAAGACAATTGACTCTCTTCCTCTGATGAGATGCTCTCTTCCTTTGTCTCACTCAAAAAATCTATCTCTTTGTCTGTGACTATCTTCTCAAGTTCCTCTTCCAATTCCAGCCTATGCTCATATTGCACTGCATGGGTACAGACATAATCTCTGGTGTGGTCTCCATTCTGATCAGGCTAATTGCCTTTCCTTTCCCCTTATCCTCCCATTTCACACCACTGGTACACAACTTATTTAGATCTTTTACTTCCATACTATAGTCACTTGATCTATCATTTGTTCTCTGCTGCACACGATAGACATCTCCCCCTGCCCTAGCTGGCTTAACAGTGAGGGCTAATATGTCTCCACTCCCCACAATTCTAGCATTGGACATTGTTGATATAACCTAGTCCTCTCCTTGCACTAGCTGAACTTCCTTCTCCTTCATCCATAGCCTCTCTCTTGTTATTTTGACCTCTACCTCTTTCTATAGTCTCCATCCAATTTAGGTTGAGTGCTTTCATCAGCTCCACAGCTTCATGCAAATCCTTTTTCAGGGAATTATCCTACACAGGAACAAACACCGGCTCTCTCTCTGCATAAGCCTTTATTGCTTTTGGACTTCCAATCAGATTCTTAGGCTCCTCTTGCATCCCAAGCTGCCTCAACCTCTTGACTTTTCACTCCTTCTCCCTGGCCACTCTGACTGCATCTTCAAAACTATCAATATTCCTCAGCTCCACCTTCAAACCGAGTGAAGGCTTCAAGCCTAAAATAAAGCGATCTCTCTTAATCATCTAAGGAGGTACCTCCGGCACAAGAGCTTCACACCATAAACTCCATAACCTCCCAAACTGAATCAGGTACTAGTCAATCTCCTGCTCCTCCTCCTGTCTTACTTTGCACACCTCTTTCCAAACTACATTAGGGCTCCTGGATTGTGTAAACCGTGCAAGAAAAGCTGCTCTCACCACTGTATACTCCAGATTTTGCTGCTGAGGATGAGCAGTTCAAAAGGCAGAAACTTGAGTCTGCAGCCATGCTTTTGCATCTCCCTGCAAGCAATAATTCATGATCTGAAACAAAATCTCATGGGTTGCCCTATCTTTCATAAGTGCTGTAAATTCCATCTTTTCTAGGAATCTCACTACATTCTCATATGGCATCCCCCAAAACTCTAGAACGTCCTCTCTCATCTCTCTCAGCTCTTCAACACTACAACTGACTGCACAACTTCACACTTGTAAATTAAAGTGCACAGTCCTCTGTGGAGGCACCAAAACATGGATGGACAAAAGCAATAGAGCCTAATCTGCCTTCACAGCCACCCTCATCCACGTTTAAAACAACTGAACAACACCATCAGAAGGCAAAAGGCATTCATTGAAACTCCTTGTCTCTACACATTCAACTCATACACTAGCCACATTTCCTCTAGAAGCGTAACAACCTCAGAAAGACCCAGTGGACTACACAGCCCAGCATAAGCTCCTACTGACTGATCAAGAAACACATAGATGACCCATGAAACATAACACTTCAGAGAATGACAACTTGAGAATTGCATAACTGCCATATACACAACCTGACAACTCAAGGTATAAACAACCATGCTCATATCTTCGGACAAAATCTGTGAAGAACAATCCTAGATCTCTTTCACCTCAAATCATTCACAAGCTCCTATCAATGAGAGGCTCCCCCAAAGCTACAAAGCTCCAAAGTAGGCCTTCAACGAGCAGCAACCCACTACTCCATGCCATCTCAAAAAGTTGCACCACTAATAACATCTTCAAATGGACCTCTATGCCAACGACCCCTTCAATCCAAAAGCCTCTAGCCACACGGTAGCCACACCCATCACCCAGCTCACAGAACAACTGATCTCCACTTCTCCCTCCACAGCTCGTAGTCCCGTCCTCTTCTTTCTTCACCAGCTCAAGTACCCTCCCGCTATCTTTTTCTCCCACACGGGCCTCTCTCTTTGCTCATGGAGTTCCCCCAATCGAGTCGCCTCCTCCCTCATTACACATAGGGCTCTCCTACTTTATGTATATTCTCAACCTCCTTCAGTAGCGATGCCCTCCTTCATTCAGGAGCTTCCAGCCTCTTCGCTGTTGTCCCACTGCCAGCCCGTCGGCCTCTCTAGCAGAACTTGGCTCTTGTAAACTATTTTTGGCTTCTCATACTGATGGCGCACACCTTAGCGACCCCTAGTGCTAGAACAAATAACCCCTTGCTCCCTCTGAGCTCACATCATCGTCGCGACCACTTTTAGGATTCCACAAGACTTCGGAAGGCTCCACTTTGTCACACACAATGAACCCACAACCAACCAAGATCCCTTCATCTTCTCTCCTTCATGAGATCACAAAGATCACCCTCTGGCAGTCTTCTTGCTTCTACGAGCCTCCACATCTGTCATCTGAGCTTCCCCAGTTGCTTCATCCTCTCCCTTCATTTCGTGAATCCTCTCCACAAGCAGTAGTCGACCCGTTCAGCAGCGCGATCCTCCTCTTTCAGCAATAGTCCCCTCCTTCGATGCAGCACCTCCTTTGATCTCATGTAGCCACTTGCATGGATACCTTTTTTGATATAAGCCACGTCACCTACCATTAGCCAACTTACCTTTGTCTTCTTACCCCTCCCAAACATCACATGCAATAACACCAAGCCCAAGCAAATTCAAATTTTGGGATAGCAATACAATGATGATTTACACAAAGTCAAGAATGAGCAATAGATTGTTTCTTCTTTCAAAGAAAGATGCAATGCACTTTGTGATGCCGCCTCCAAAAGCACCTAGATTTCTTGAATTGGTGCCTGCATTGGAGATCCTCCAACATGTGTGGGAGGAATTTCCCACTGAGAAAGTAAGAAAAATGCAGTCAAAGATAATCCTTGAATACTTTCAACGTACCATAGAACAAGGTTCAACTTCATTGGAGGGGCCTAAAGTACAAGGATCCACAACTGAGACACCTAAGGTGCAAGAATCCACACATGAGAAAGGAAGGGATGAGACACACCATGTAGACCTAGTTCAAGGTAATACAAATGAGAGAGCAACTGGAGTGGATAAGACAAAACATGCAGCATTGGATGAGGGTCTTGTACACATGGGCGCTTACAAGGAATCTACATCTAAGACTGGAATTGAATTGGCTGAGACACGACATGCATCAAATGAGATAGGACATGCACATGCATCTCTCGTCAATGGTGGTATTACTCACTTAGATGGTGTAATACATGAAGTTGATAGGATAACAAAACAAGTGTAGTCCTTGAGTATACATGAAGTGGAGGCAATAGAAGAAGAAGTAGGGCGACCTAGAGTGGTATGACATGAAGTTAGGGGTAATAAGCTTCATGCAGCTCTTCACTTCCTACTGCTTTCGAACTGAGTGATAGAGATATTCAACACTCGGAAATGGATATTAAAAAGAAGCTTTTATAATAAGAGACCACAACATACTATCCTCCCTTATATGAGAATGAAGATGGTAACATCCCAAGTGATGTTGTACTCAAGCATAGGGAGAAGGAAAGGATTAGTGCAGGCCATAATCTCAACAAGCCGGTCTATACCAAAGAGAAGAGCGATACGTTGTTGAAAGAACTTGTGGCTCAACATGACATGTATTGATATATATCGAGGAGTTTAAAGGGGCTGATTGGCTCAGATGGGTAGGTTCCGAGGAAACATTGCACCTCCTTCATCGATACCTTTACACTTAGCTCAAAACGCTCTCCAAATTGTCATAAGACACAGATACCCATAACTTTCAACAAAGATAGGATTTAAAATATTTAAAACTACATTGAGATGCGCCTTAAAATGGGCTAAGTTTTGTTCAAAAACAAAGAAGCGGTCAAAAAGATATGGGCAGTTTACTGCATGGGGGTTAAAACTGTCTAAAAATGAAATAGTCACACACAGAGAGTCATAGATTTTGGTTTGACATCTGATACAATAACTGAAGACATTAGATGATGCTCCTTGAAGATATCTTTGCGTTGATATAAGTTTCATCTAAATCGGACCACCGAGCAAAAATTTATGAGCAAAATACTAACAGGGGGTCAAACTGTCATGAAAAACACCTACTCCTTCTACTACTACCAACATGGGAGAACACCTCATGCTTAGAATTTATCAACGATCCAAGTCCTATAGAGGTTGCCTAGGAGGAAAGGAAGAGCCCCCTTTGTGGCTTATGAAATAGATAAACCATGTATGCGCAATGAGCGGCTAAATAGACAACACTTTTGAGCACTTTGGAAGAGAAAACAATGGAAAAAGGAAAGAGACACTCAAGAGAGAGGACTTGAAGTGACCTTCATTACCAATAGAGTGAGACTCCACTCCAATGCAACTCAAAATACTACAAACACAAGGGAAAAGAAGAGGTTTCATATGTACATAGGGAGCAGAAGCTCCAAGGCTTTTCATAGAGAGAGAATGAACTAGAGAGAGATGGACTCAAGAGTACATAAGGGAATATCTACAAGAGGGAGAGAAGGCTCATGGAAGAGGCTTGAGGAGACTAGAGCTACAGCAACATGAGGCTAGTGGTGGAAGAGATGATGAACAAGGGAGAGGAGGGCTCCTTTTATAGAGATTTTGTCACCCTTCTTCACCCATTTACAATTGCTGCCTGTAGATTCTTTTCCCCATCAATCGCATAAGCTTGTATGTCACCATTCATGTCCTTTTTGGCTACTCTTGCCATGTGTCCCATCAAAAGATGCTCAAGACACTTAAAATATTGAGAAAGTCAAGAGTCTCCCCACTTGGAGCCCATAGGGAACCTCTCTTTTCCATATGTCCACATCCTCCTTATCCCACATGGGAATTCTAGAAGGATTCCTCTTGACTCCACACTCCTCCATATGCCTTCCACATGCTTGGCATGTGATCTCTCTTATATTATTGGAACACATGGACATGAGCCCACCTCTTTATATGACTCTCTTCCTATTTTCTAAAAACCCCATAATATCCCATACACAAATTGTAAGAAAACAATACAACGTCTGTGCTCAAGAGATAACAGGATCTCGTATGCAAGAGAGAAAAGACGATAGTATGGAGAATAAAAAATTTGATTATTGTAAAACTGATATAATAGATGGCGATGCCTCCCAGTTGTGTACTCCTGTGTGAGAAGCTTCAATGGTGTGCTGGAAACAGTAGAGGACGGAGGCTGGATGCTAAGGAATTAGGGTTGATGTAGCCAGTGATGATGATGGGCTTCATGGGCTTGCTCTTATATAGCCACCAATCATAGTCGGTTAGACCTAATTGGGTGACCAACCTAATCTACCGCCCAAAACGGCTGACTGGGGGTCAGTCCCGAAATAGGCCACCGACCAGATGATAGAACCGTGGCACAAAATAGAGCAACTAACCTACGTTGTCCGTTCGGCCCAGAGCCATCCGAGATCATACGGGGCTCCAAACGGGCCCCACAACCTGAGAGTGGGCTGCCCCGAGAAATGCTCCATCTACCCTCAGTGCGGTTAGTCATGGGATGCCTTCCTGCACTTGCATGTAGCCTAGTTAGCAGTGTGCCAACTCTATCTAAAGCCGTCCAACCATCAGGCCACACATGGCCCCCATCTAGTGTCCAAACCAAGACCTACCGAATAACCGAGCTACTCAAATTCCTTCTCCTCATATGGGGGGCTTACAAGTAGAGTTAGCTGGTTCCTGACGAGAGTGGAGCATTGATATCTAACACCCCCCCTCAATGTCCACCCACAAGTGAACTTACTTTTTCGGCCCAATGCCAAGTTAATGAAGATGCCTCTCCAACAAGTCTCTTCCAAGAGCCTTCGTGAAGATGTCCGCAGCATTCTCTGTAGTCGGATAGTACACCAAGTTGACCTCTCCATCCATGATGAGCTCGCGTACAAAGTGATATTGAATCTCAATGTGTTTTGTGCGAGCGTGGAACACATGGTTCTTTGCAATCACCATGCAACTCTGATTGTCACATGATAACTGCGTAGGCTTGTTCTGCACTACATCAATGTCCCCCAAAATCCTCCTCAACCACACTGCCTCGCAAGAAACAAAGCATGCTGATTTGTACTCGGCCTCACTAGAAGAAAGAGCAACTGTGGGTTGCTTCTTGCTGACCCATGACACAGCTCCAGATCTAAGTGAGAAACAATAACATGTCACTGATCTCCTGCTGTCCACGTCTCCTATGTAGCTGAAGGTTTCTTACCAGAAAAGTGGAGTCATCCCGCCGTTCATAGCCTTTGTGTAGCTATGATTCAGAATGTAAACTGTCGTGTTACATGCTTCAGCTCAAAAAGTCTTTGGCAACTCTTTCCCTTTCATCATACTCCTACCCATTTCGCAGATGACGCGCATCTTATGCTCTGCTACTCCATTTTGCTATGATGTATGTGGCGGGGGTTTCTGCCTCTTCTTCTTTACACCAAGCTGCTAGTGCATGAAACAATCCCCAATCTATCATTGTGCCTGTTGCTGCCGTTGTTGATTCACCAACATATTCAAGAGTGCAAACAAAAAGGATATGATCATAATGACCGTGCGAATAGCTTGAGCATCACCTTCACAATCTTCTAGTTCTCTTAAACGGGGGCTGCAATCTCTTCTAATGGAATTCTTCCAGGGATCTTCTTTATCACATCAAAAAACACATGCCTATACTAGGCATAACATGCAATCAAGTACACCCAAGACCATTTAGTAAGATGGGATGAATCCAATACCAAACGTACCCGACATCTCTACCAAAAGGATGTGACATGAAGTTGGGGGTAATAAACTGCATGCACCTCTTCACTTCCTGCTGCTTTCGAACTAAATGATAGAGATATTCATCACTGGGAAAGGGACATTAAAAAGAAGCTTTTATACCAAGAGACCACACCATACTATCCTCCCTTATATGAGAATGAAGATGGTAACATCCCAAGTGATGTTGTACTCAAGCATAGGGAGAAGGAAAGGATCAACGGAGGCCATAAACTTAGCAAGACGATTGGTGCCAAAGAGAAGAGCGATACGTTGTTGAAAGAAGATCTTGCGGCTCAACATGACATGAACTGATATATATCGAGGAGTTTAAAGGGGTTGATTGGGTCGGATGGGTAGGTTCCGAGGAAACATTGCACCTCCTTCATAGATACCTTTACACTTAGCTTAAAACACTCTCCAAAATGTCATAAGACACAGGGACCCATAACTTTTAGCAGAGACATGATTTAAAATATTCAAACCCATATTGAGATGTGCCTTGAAATTCGCTTCACTCTTATATAAGTTTCATAAGAAATAGAGAAGTGGTTGGAAAGATATGGGCAATTTACTAGATGGGGGTAAAAATTGTCTGAAAATGAAATAGTCACACACAGAGAGAGTCCTAGATTTTTGGTTTGACATCTAATATAATATCTAAAGAGATCAAATGATGCTTCTTGAAGATAGCTTCGCATTGGTATAAGTTTCATCCAAATCGGACCACTGAGCGAAAAGTTATGAGCAAAATACTGACAAGGGGTCAAACTGTCATGAAAAACACCTACTTCTTTTACTGCTACCAACTTGGGAGAATACTACCTCCATCCTTAGAATTCATCAACGATCCAAGTCCCATAGAGGTTGCCTGCAAGAGAAGGAAGAGCCCCCTTTGTGGCTTGCGAGATAGATAAACCATGTATGCGCAATGAGCGGCCGAATAGACAACACTTAGAAGAGAAAACAATGGAAAAAGGAAAGAGACACTCAAGAGAGAGGACTTGAAGTGACCTTCATTACCAATAGAGTGAGACTCCACTCCAATGCAACTCAAAATACTACAAACACAAGGGAGAAGAAGAGGTTTCATATGTACAAGAGGGAGCAAAAGCTCCAAGACTACTCATAGTAGAGAGAGATGGACTTAAGAGTCTACATAAGAGAATATCTACAAGAGGGAGAGAAGGCTCATGGAAGAGGCTTGAGGAGACTAGAGCTACAGCAACATGAGGCCTAATGGTGGAATAGATGATGAACAAGGGAGAGGAGCTCCTTTTATAGAGATTTTTTCACCCTCCTTCACCCATTTACAATTGCTGCCTTAGATTCTTTTCCTCATCAATCACATAAGCCCGTATGTCACCATCCATGTCCTTTTTGGCTACTCTTGCCATGTGTCCCATCAAAAGGTGCTCAAGACTTAAAATATTGAGAAAGTCAAGAGTCTCCCCACATGGAGCCCATAGGGACCCTCTCTTTTCCATATGTCCACATCCTCCTTATTCCACATGGGAATTCTAGAAGGATTCCTCTTGACTCCACACTCCTTCACATACCTTCCACACACTTGGCATGTGATCTCTCTTATATTATTGGAACACATGGACATGAGCCCACCTCTTTATATGATAATATCCCATACACAAATAACTCTCACCCCATACCAAGGTATTTATCATTCATACACATGGTATTTACAATGATCCATTCCACTCATCCTCTCAATCCCATACAATATCTTAGAAAATAGAAATAAGTGAGAGCCGCTAGGCATTTGATACTCAAACTCTTATCAAACATAGAAGAAAACAATACTAATGCCAAATAAAAAATATCAATTTTGGCATCAAGCGGTTCAGATAGAGCCCCTAAAAAATAAACCCCACGTAAAATGCAAAAGGTGAGTACTTCACGAGCTACAGTTCCAAGTCCTATGATAGCTACAAGTACTCAAAAAAGAGGTCATTCATCTATTAAAAAAAGGGCAAAGAAGAGAAGAGAAAGAACACGAAGAGGATGCAGAGGGTCTTGAAATGGACTCAAATTCAGAAGCAGAAATGTTGTCAATGAAGAACCTAAATCTTCGCTTGAATGAGACAGTGACAGATTAGGATCCAGGATACATATGGGCTTAGAAGACTTATGTTGTACATTCTTCAATGGTGGTGAAAGCAAGCATCTTCACCAACAGTGGGACCTTAGATACAGACTAGGCTGAAAAGATTTTTCAAGCTTTGATTAATGGGAAAAAACCAATTGTTTCAAATTTGGTAATCCATCCAAGGGCATATTGGCCAGTCGAAGGAGATTCTAGTCAATCCATCCCTATCAAGTAGCCTCAAGATTTTGAGATGAAATTCACTAAGTTCCTCAAAAAATAAGTTCCCTCACTTCAGGAAGGACAAAGTTCAGTGAATGATCTAGAATGACATATAAAGGATGCCAAGAGAAATTTGCACATTTCAAGTAATAGATGGTCAGCACTATGTCTATACTTGTAATGAGCATTCTAGAGGGGCATACAACAAAGGAGAAATTACTTATGACACCTTCATGAATCTGCCTCAATTCCACTACTATTCTGCAAGCATTTGTATCTTCAAAAATGAGAAAAAATATTTCATTGAGTTGGAAAGACTTAATCATGACATTCATGGACTACAAAAGATCACTTCTACTTCAGAGATGTTGCTCAACAAAGCTAGGACCACATGGAGAACTTTTAATTCCCCTATGACCACTCTCCAAAGAACTGCTACTAAAGTGGAAGTGGAAAATCATGTTGACTTCTACACATGCTTGAGTGCAATTGTACAAGGGGAAAGTAGGAAAGGACAAAGGTGATGACAAGCTTTAAGACAGTAAGGGACAAGTATCAAGACTACACAAGCATACTTTTTCGCAGTGATGAAGTTTTCGATCAAATAAAAGAGTATGTCTTGCATGTGAGAAGGGAGATGTCACATATCAGGCTCCATCATTTATTAAAGACAAGGCAAAGAAGAATGAGAAAAAAGAGATGATGGCTTCGATTTGAAGGCCTATAAGAAACTTGCTAGACAAATACACAAGTCTTGCTGTAGAGAAATTAATGTCCAAAGAATGGTTTTTTGGCAAAAGGGATAAAGATCATTACATGGAAGATTGCATCATCCTTCAGGTCAAGCGTAAATTAGATGCTGTAAAGAGTGCGATTGAATATTTGCTAGCAAAAAAAAATATTCCAATCAGTCAATGTAAAGTTGATCATAGTATTGTGAAGCAGATGGCATCAGCTTTACCGTTAGCTAAACAAAAGGCTTGGGCGCACAAATGCGTGAAGGTAGAAGACGATGGATCTAAAGTTACTACTTCTATGGAAAATGACATTTCGGAAAATGTGCATTCATATGCACAAAAATCATCAATGAGCACACTCTCAAGAAAGCAAAAACTTTGAATAAGGGCTTTTTTTTCATACATGAGATAATTTTAGAGTCTGCAAGGAGTGTAAAGTGCAAGGGAGTTTCATTGAATGACTTCTTGTCCGATGACACTGCTTGAGAGGCCTCAGCTTGAAGCCTCAGCTTTTCTTTGTCTATGAAATATCACCTGATTATATTCGTCAACTCCTTGATAGAATATTACATACCACCATTGGTAGAGTGGCATATGGCAATGAGCTTAATATTTACAATGGTATATACTATTGAGAATCAAGCTCTCACTTATTGTTCCTGTTGTGTGAGTAGGTTAATAAGGTGAGTCACACTGACTCAACCATAGTTAGTTCTTATCTACTATGTATGGGTGTGACCTTAGTAGTGGTCAATTGTATTGTGTGGGGTGAATATGAGCTGATTGTGGAGGAGACTGTTGCTCCCTCCTAGTTTCTTCCTATATCTCTCTTCTTGTTTTTCTTAATATGGTATCAGAGCTACCGTTCCTTGCCTTTTGGTTGCCCACTACTTGTGGAAGCTTGCGGGAGTGCTTCTCCTACTCTGAAGCTTCAAAGCGATGAGAAGAGATCTCGTTTTTTGGATTGAAGTAGCAATCTCCAGCTTCTGTTTGGCTTGGGAGCTATCCAATTGATGTCTTCTTGCTAACGGGAGATCACTATTACCCATAGGTTGCTCGTGGGAGATGTATTTTGACAAAACACAACTCGTTTTTACTATTTGGGTGTGATAGAACGAAGCTGATCTCTTTTTCTGACAACTACTACTTGGTTTGAGCCAAGCAAGAGGTATATACAACAGTAAGAAGCAAAAATGTCTCTCCAAACCTCATTCCCAGCTCTCTGGAGGTTGTTTGTGAAACGTCTCTCCAAACCTCATCGCCCAGCTCTCTGGAGGTTGTTAGTGGCTGGAAAAAACTCTGCTACATCTCATATCAAGTGAGGAGAACCTTCAACGTGTAGATCTCGTTTTTTTGCTCTTGGACAACTTTTGGAGACTTCAAAAGTGATATACGACTTGCTTTCTTCCTTTTCCAGCACCCTAAAGGTTTACTATATCCTCATACATCATTTTTGTAGAGTCTTAGTCTCTCTGTGAGCTACCAGGACTCGCGTGTTCCTCCAAACACAAAAAGTGCTGCTGCTGTTTTTTTGTTCAAAAATGATCAAATTGTCATTTTCCGAACTGTTTATTTCTCAAACTGTGTCAATTTAGATGTTGGTCTAAACTAACAAGTTGGAGGCAAGTATACAAGCTCTAACTTTGCTTTTGGAAGCAAGTTCATTTGGATTTACTGTCAAAAATTATGAGCTTCGGAAAATCAGAAAAAGTCACAGTTTACAATTTACTGTCAAATTGTTAGATGCAGTTGTAGGCATGATATTGCAATGTTCGTGGATATATGTGATGGCATTTGGATGCCCAATGGTTGGATGTTAATGTCAAGTAGCTTGACTAATGCTATGCGTTGTCAGTGATAGTAGCAAAGTGGCATTTTGAGTCCGGTTGATCCATTGAACTAGTAACTGAAGTTTCCAGACTGCTGTCAAAAGTGTGCAAGTGCCTATTTTCAGCAGCAAATATCAAAAAATCCTTAAGGAATTTGGATCTACATTGAATTGGAAGTTTGTAGAGCCATGCACTGGCTACATTTTTTCTTTTAACAGTATTTGCATCCAAGCTAAGGTGTGAAAGATATTGACAGTCCAAAACAATAAAAAGTTGCAGGAATCTGTTTATTTGTAATTATGGCAAATGCAAGTGGGTCTGATAATATCATTCAAATTGTTGGTGAGAAATTAGATTACCATAACTATCCCATTTGGAAATTTAGAATGGAGAACTTTTTGATTGGAAAAGGCTATTGCAATTTGGTTATAGGTGATGAGAAAGAGCCTAATTTGCCAGAAAAAAATGCTACTACAGAATAAGTTAAGAATCATAAAGCTTGGCTGGAAAGAGCACGGAGGTACTTCACTGGTTTTCAATATCTATTTTAGATGCCATGGTTATGCAAATTCTAAACTGCAAGTCTCCCAAGAATGCATGGGATATCTTGACAAGATATTATGGCACAACTACAAGTGCTAGGAAAATTCAGCTGAAGCAAAAGTTCAACAATATGTCAAGGTGGGGTAGAACAATACAAGAGTACGTGATTGAAATCAAAACCATAGCTGATCAATTAGCTTCTATTGATGCTTCTGTGGATGATGATGACATGGTTGTAGTCACTTTGAATGGACTTGGTCCTGAATATAAGTCTTTTGACACTTCTATTTCTGTGAGGCAGAATATGCTAGATTTCAATGAGCTGGTTGCTCTTTTGATCCATGAGGAAGTGAAGCTTGGGCTGAATACCAATGGCAATAGCTCAAGGAATAGTGATGCAGTGTTCTACTCTAATCAGAGAGGCCATGGTGGATGACACAGAGGTTCATTTCATGGTAGAGTTGATGGCAAGCATGTCCCTAAAACCCCTAGTCAGTCACCTCAGAGAGGAGGTGGAGCCTTTTAGAGGTAGGGGGAGAGGTGCTTCTCATGGTAGAGGTACTTGGCAGCAACTGCAACAAACAATGCATAATCCTAATAGTGATAAGACATGTCATTACTATGGCAAGGTTGGCTATACTGCCAGAGATTGTTTCAAGAAGCGAGCAAATTAAAGAGAAAAGGCAAATCTGCATGGTCATTTTGCCTCTTCCAGTCATGCACATGAGACATCCTCAGATCAGCTATTTGCTATGATGCATGTGCAGGATCATAAGCCTACTCATGGTGGCTTGGATGATATATGGTATATTGATTCAGGAGCATCTAATCACATGACACCACATGGAGAGTGGTTTGATGAGATGACTCCTGGTGTGCATGGTTATGTTTGCACAAGAGATGATACACATCATGACATTACACACAAGAGTGTTGTGCCTTTGGTGATGCATGATGGTCAGACCAAGAAGCTGCGTGAAGTGTTGCATGTGCCTTCGATCACCAAGAACTTCTTGTCTGTTGGACAAATAGTTGAGCAGAACTTGCAAGTCCGGTTTAATAAATATGGACGCTTCATTGAGGAGCTTGGTAATGGTTGCAAGTTGATTGCAAAAGGGAAAAAGCAAGGAAGAATGTTTACTTTAGATGTAGGCATGGCGGAACTAAAGGCTACCATGTTTACCCATGGTACAGGTGTTGTCTCTTATTTGGAAATTTGGCACAAACGCATTGGTCATATTAATATTCAGAAGCTGAAAAATATGCAGCATAAAGGCATTGTTGTTGGCCTACCAAAGTTCAAGTATACTACTTTAGAGCATGTTTGTCCTGCATGCCAGTTTGGAAAACAATCAAGGTTGCCATTCACTAAGAATCTACGGGAGAGTAGTGGACCTTTGCAGTTGATTCACTCTGATGTCTAGGGTCCTGCACACACTACCTCGATGGGAGGTTCATCATATTATGTCACATTTATTGATGATTTCAGCTGGTATACATGGCTGTATTTTTTGAAACATAAGGATGAGGTCCTGCCTGCCTTCAAGCATTTCAAGCAACATGTTGAAAAGGAGTTTGGGTCATATATCACATGCTTGAGATCAGATACTGGAGGTGAATATATGTCAAATGAATTTGATGACTTCTTGGCCTATCATGGGGATTAGATGGGAGCTTACATGCCCATATACACCACATCAGAATGGAGTGGCTGAACGTAAGAATGGGGTGATTGGTTTGTGTGGTAGAGCCATGTTGAATGAAAAGAACTTACCTGATTATTATTGAGCAGAAGCACTTGCAACTGCAGTGTATGTGCTGAATCGCACTCCTACTGCTGGCATTCATATGCTCACACCATATGAGAAATTGTATCGACAAAAGCATGATGTCAGTCATTTAAAAGTGTTTGGTAGTTTGGCATATGTGCATATACTAGATGAAAAGAGATGGACAAAGCTGAAAGATGTGTGTTTACTAGCTATGCACAGAACCGGAAGGGTTACAAATGCTACAACCCATCGACCAAGAAGACTATGGTGAGTCGAGATGTTGTTTTTGATGAGCTGGAATCTTGGTATGGAAAGCCAAAAGTGACTGTTCCAAATGATGCATCTGCAGGTCATGCATATGATAAAAATCAACAAATTAGTACATCCATATGTGGGCTTACATCTACTAGTTCTACTACAGTGAATCCTTGGTCTGGCAGGTTATGCAATTCCACTGACACTTCTATGTCAGTGAGGGGGAGAGATAAAGGGAAAGACAAGGTTGTTGAGGTGATTTCACAAGCTGAAAATGATGTCCCTGGGCCATCAAATTGTGGCTATGATTCGTCATGTGTGACATTTTGGATAGTGAGCTAGGTATACCATTTGTGTCTACACTTGGAGTCAAGGGAAGCAGGTGAGGAGAGTCAGGCACTCCAGTGAGAAGGTCACAGAGAGTCAGATATCCTATTGACAGGTTAACTTATGGTGGTTATGCTACTCAGCATTATGCATATATGACAAAAGTTATGGGACATACTGAGCCAACTATCTTTGGTGAGGCTGTGCAAGATGGTCATTGGTGGAATGCCATGGATGAGGAGATGGATGCAATTGCCACTAATTAGACTTGGGATTCGGTGGAGTTGCCTAAAGGCAAGAATCCTATTGGTTGCAAATGGGTCTACAAAGTAAAATGCAAGTCTGATGGATTAGTGGGAAGGTATAAAGCAAGGCTAGTTGCCAAAGGGTATGCACAGCAGTATGGGCTAGATTATGAGGAAAGTTTCAGCTCTGTTGCCAAGATGGCAATTGTGAGAACTATCATAGCATTAGCTGCTGCAAATGGCTGGAAATTGTAGCAAATGGATGTCAAGAATGCTTTCCTAAATGGTGACTTGTTGGAGGAAGCCTATATGGTTTAGCTTGAGGGTTATGTGCACCCTGACTATCCCAACTATGTTTGCAGGTTGAAGAAAGCTCTCTATGGGCTGAAGCAAGCACCTAGAGCATGGAATGAAAGGATCAGTAGATACTGTAGGAGCTTGGTTTTGCAGTTGGGAAGGCTGATCATTCATTGTTCACAAAGAAGACAATTGTTGGATGTGTTGTGATTGTGATTTATATTGATGATCTGATTCTGACTAGTAGTGATGATGATGGCATTGCTGAAATTAAGAGCAAGCTGAAAATGGAGTTTGATATGAAGGATCTAGGGGACTTGAAGTTCTTTCTTGGCATAGAGGTGTTGAGAACACCTGATGGCATTTGGCTTATGCAGAGGCAGTATGCCTTGAATATGCTAGAGAGGTTTGGCATGAAGGATTGCAAACCAATGGATATCCCCTTGGATCAAAACTTGAAGATGATGGCTGATTCTGGAGCTGAGATTGATGACATTACCATGTATAGGTAGATGGTTGGAAGCTTGATTTATCTGACTATTACCAGGCCTGATTTAATATATGCTGTGGGACTCATTAGTCAGTTTATGCAAAAGCCACGGAAGCCTCACTTGGATGCAGTGAGAAGGATAATGTGCTATGTCAAGGCAACATATCAATATGGACTCTTTTATGAGTATGGAAAGGATATAGAACTGGTTGGATACACAGATGCAAATTGGGTAGCATGTGCCTATGACAGGAGATCCACCAGTGGTTATGCATTCAGCCTTGGTAGTGCAGTGGTGAGTTGGAGTAGTAAAAAGCAGCCCACAGTGGCATTGTCTAGTACAGAAGCACAGTATAGAGGTGCAAGATTGGCTGCATGTGAGATTGCTTGGCTTTAGAAGCTTTTGCGGGATTTGGGACTGCATGTGGGAAAATCAATCAGAATTTATTGTGATAACATGAGTAGTGTGCACTTGGCAAGTAATCCGATTTATCCTACTAGAACTAAGCATATTGAGGTACACTACCATTTCATCAGAAATATGGTATTATCAAAGAAGATTGATCTCATACATGTGAAGATTGAAGATCAGGTTGCAGATATCTTTACCAAGTCATTGGATAGAGATAATTTTACATACTTTAGAGAGCTACTTGGTGTTATGCTCCCTACTTGAGCTTGAGGGGGAGTGTTGAGAATCAAGCTCTTGGTGTGAAGAGAGTGGGAGAGAAGTAAGGAGTCTCACTTGTAGCTTTCTCACATACACAATGAATGAATACACACAAAGGTGGAGGCTGAAAACAGTTTTTCTCTTCTTAGTTGTGAAAGCCAAAAGAACTCTCTCTTTCAAGTACAAAAGGAATAGATGAACCCTATATGTGGGTCTCAAACCAAACTCAGCTAACCTAGGTGGCATACTAACTGAAGTAGAAGACAGCTTCTTTTGAAGTTTTTACTGAAGAAGATGCACCACCATTTCTCTACTCTTTAGAAATTAAATGAGCAATCAACTCCTCAAAATCAGGAAAATTCTCACGGATGGCAATGGATGTCTGAAACTGTGCATAATCCTGTCCTAGACCATTCAACATCATAGAAACTAAATCATCATCTTCCGCTGGCGACCCAATAGAAGTAAGTGCATCTGCAATCTTCTTCACCTTCATGTGGTAGTCATTGATGCTCATATTTTCTCTCTGCACATTATGCATTTCCTGCTTGAGCTACATTTTCTTGGCTTACGTATTTGTGCTATACACTTTTGTTAAAGTATCCCACACCTCCTTCGGCGTGCTTCCATCCTGAATATGCACAATCATAGAATCTGAAATACTGATAGACATCTAGTACATAACTTTTCTGGCTCTCTCATGCCATCCTTTAAATGCCTGCAACTCCTGTTGATTGGGAACATTAGGAATAACTGGTTCTTGTTCAGCTCTAATAATGAACTCCCAATAGCCTTTTCCCTTAAGGAAATTCGTCATTCTAAACTTCCATGTTGGGAAGTTGTTCTTGTCAAGACTTTCAGTGACAATCTGTGAAAGAGCATCAGATGCCATTACAGAACACTGCAAAAATATTCTGTCACTCCAAAAAACATAACTTCTGCCTCTTAAGGGCGAATTTGCAAAACTGATGAAAGTGGTATTTGACCACACAATCACTTTCAGTGACGATTATGCATCAACAGGCAATAAGAATGATTCTATCACTCCCAATATCTCTATGCATAGGCATACGATGCAATTTCTGCGGCAACTTTTCACCGACCTGCAAAACAGTGGTCACACAGCAAAAAACAGGGCACTTTTCTAAGTGCCTGTGGAAAACTTCCGCCACCAAAACTGGCCCCGAAATGACCTCGAATCAAAAAAATAATGTCACCGACAGCTTTGTCCTCACCCCTAGCATATACTACCCTCTTGCCGCACCACGAAGGGCGTCCCAATTTGAGACAGTGCACTCTTGCACTTTCCGATTGTGCTACCTGCAGAGATTTGCTCCCAAACTTGAAAAAGGAAAGCAACACTGATCCTCTTACCAAGACACCATGAACTTGGTTTGCTTTCTTGATCTCCTTACCACGAACCGAGCTTTGATACCATGTGAAGAGAGTGGGAGAGAAATAAGGAGTCTCACTTGCAGCTTTCTCACATACACAATGGGGAAATACACACAAAGGTGGAGGCTAAAAATAGTTTTTCTCTTCTTAGTTGTGAAAGCCAAAAGAACTCTCTCTTTCAAGTACAAAAGGAATAGATGAACCCTATATGTGGGTCTCAAACCAAACTCAGCTAACCTAGGTGGCATACTAACTAAGCCACTTACTAGAGTACATAAAGATAGCTGTCATCTGGCTATTATTCATGGGCGGTGTACTAACCGCATCTGTAGCTAACAAGTCGGTGACATAAATGCACAACAGTCACCCTGGCATATCACGAGTGGAGCTCGATATCTCAACACTCGGTTATTGTTCCCGTTGTGTGAGTAGGTGAATAAGGTGAGTCACACTGACTCAACTATAGTTACTTCTTATCTACTATGTAAGGGTGTGGCCTTAGTAGTGTTCAATTGTATTGTGTGGGGTGAATATGATCTGATTGTGGAGGATACTGTTGCTCCCTCCTGGTTGCTTCCTATATCTCTCTTCTTGTTTTTCTTAATATATACTCAAGAAAGAGGGACAAGAGAGAATGTGGTCTCAAGATACAGAGTCTTGAATCCTTTTTCTTGTGCATGAAGAGCCCTTACAATGATCACTCCTTACAGAACAACATAAGAGGGAATTTAAAGAGATTGCAACTAATGTTGGAAGAGCATGAAGCTCCAAGTCTCCTCCATTGTAATGCCAATCACTATGAAAGGTCAGCAAAAAGTGCTGATCTTTTAATTAGTATGATGGAATTTTGGCTGCCACCCGAATGAGAAGTCACATTGTGTCAAATGGGACATTTGTTTGAAGCTCTTATTAGAAAAGGACACCCTCTAAATATTATATTATTGAGAGCCCTGCTTGCTTGGAATGCAGGCAACACATATGGGTGCTATCCTTTCATGCAACACATATGGGTGCTATCATCATGAAAGACCTCTACCTCAGTGTCCTTTTCAGTACCATTAAGAGGCAACACATACACCTATTTTTGTGGAGGTTTATTTGAGGCTTTAGCTCCCACCTATTCATTATTTTTAGGGAAGTTCCAAGCAGCATGATCTTTGCTCAAACATTTGCAGCAAAGATTTTCTTGATTGGCCCTTTCATAATCCTCTTTCTTCACGAGAGGACATTTTTGTGTTTGAGATGGTTCTTGAGAAGCTTCCTTCTTGAAGTGCCCCTTCCTTTTCAAATTGGGAAATTTGTTGAGCTTAGGAGCAAAACTTATTTGTTCCGAAGTCCTAGCTTTGGATTCCCATCGTGTCATCGTATATTTGGGCATACTTAATTGCTTCTTCAAAGGTTTTGGAAGAATTTCTTCTCACCTTGACCTTATAGGTGTCTGTAAGACCTCTTACGAAACCCTTATTGTCTAGAATTCGTCAATTCCTTTTAGCTTAAGAACTGCCTCCCTATAGTTTGTTATGTACTAGACCAAAGTGTTCTTACCCATGCTACAATTGTCCCAAGCCTCCCACGCTCTTTCTAACTCTTTTTTAGGTGAAAAATCCTTTAAGAGATATTTTTCAAATTCAGCCAATACCTATGGATCCTATCATTTTCCCTTAGGCTCATCGACTATTTATAAGCCTTATCTCCAAAGGAAATATTTGCTTTTATGACTTGTTCAAGAAGGGCATTCTTGAGTCGATGGAAGTCTTGCCATTTTTGCAAGAACGTATTAATCGCATCCTTGTTGTGTTCTTTTTCTTCCCCATTGAAAATTGGTGGTTTCAAATCCTTAAGTATGATTGAGGTTTCTTTAATTTGAGAGGTGTCCCTCTCAACTTAACTTGGAGGAGTCTGTGATTGTACCATAGAATTACTAATTGAGAGTCTGATAACTCAAATATGCCTTCACTAAGAGTTTTTTAAATGTATCATCTTAACTGCTTCTTTATACTTTGCATTCGAGTTTCTAGTTTAATGAACTCCAAATATAGAATTAAATAATTATTGTAATCAACTATAGCCAAATGCCTTTAAACAATGGGTGTGGAAGACATGCTTGCAACATAACAAGATGTAAATCTTGTCACTAAATCCTTGTTAATAAGAGGAGACTCGTTGCACACTGAATCGCAATACTAAAACATGAGGTAAAGCTCCTTAAATCAGTGGGGCTAATTTTGCTCCCAAAAAAAAAAAAGTGGTGGCTAAGTGGATCTTCTTGGCTTTTTTTGTGATCACATCAGCTGTAATTTGTGGAATGATCATGTTTATCGTAATCTTGGACATATATCAGATTGATTGTAATCTAGCTGAAATTTTATTGTAATCAGATTGATTATGATCTAGCTGAAATTAGCTGAGGATGGTTGCTTCCCTTCGTTGTTGTTGGAACGGAATACTCCTACGTGATGTTACAATTCGAGGCCTCAATTAAGAGCATGATTGGATCTTTTAAAGTACCATCATCACCCTCACCCTTGGTGCTTTCTGACCAGGGGTTGTGCTAATGAAAATCACTTTCTCAAAGAAGTAGTAAAGCCATAATAACAATTCAGAGACGTGTGCCTAGAAGCTTATAATGCCTATGCATACATACCACTAGCTTTTGTTTTAGATCAACCTAGAAGCTTGTGGGGGTTTCCATTTTCCGAGCAAAAACCCTGGAGCGATGAGCAGACAAAAGGTGGGAGGGGTCAAAATATATAGGCTCATCATTTTTGGGGAGCAAAAATTTCCAAATTATTTCAAGGAATATGAAAGTAAATGTGAAATATTGATAAATAGATATAGATGTAAATATACCTTTATATAATATACATATATAATGTCCAAGTGGTAACTTATTTTATGACTTTCAAAAATCCTTTCTTTTCCTTTCACCATTGGTTGGATCATGAAATTTTGAGCAAACATCCTCTTTACAGTTCCTTGGGATGACCTAAGAAAAACATATAATGTCTTTTTGGTAGACCCTCTAAGTGTATTCTGCTAGAGGAATATGGTTTTAAGAGCTTGCCCCAACCCTATTCTGTCGACGGAATACCCTTGGAGAGCCTACGCAGAAGGGGTCATAACTTTTGCTCCTTAGCTCCGATTGAGGAGCTGTAAAAAGGAAAAATGTTCCAAATTTCATGATCTATGCAATGGTAGGCTTAAATTATAATTTTAATCGTTATAAAAGAGATAAACTAAAATTTTCAAAATGTATATGAGAGTTACAACTTCTCCCTAATTCATATTATGGTAGGAAGGAGTTCAATAGGGACCACATTTCCTTTAAAGTACTTAGGTTTGGAGAATTGGGAATATTTTGGAAATCCCCCCTTTCCTTCCCATATTTGATAATGTATTAGAGATTAATTTATGATCAATTATAATGGCTTCAAGTATGAGGTTTCCAACATCATTTTCCTACTCATCCAAGGAATATGGTATAAATTATTATATGAGAGCTTCAAATATGGGATTGCTAAAGATTAGGGAAACTCTTTTAAATTGATTGAATTACCATAATCCTCAAAAGTGAGTATGGTAGGGAGGTAGTTATAGGAGTTTCTAAAGTGTTCACTATTTGCTCATATATAGATGATGTTCTCTAAAATTAGGGTTATAATGAAAAATAAGTAGGTATATGGTTCCATAAATGAGAAATTAAGAAAGAATTGTATATTCCTTTGAGAAATATACTAGAATGGTTGGTGTCAAAAATTATCGCTTGAACTTTTTTGCTCGTAGGTTTTTGCTCAAAAACTATGCACATTCGAAGCTCATAATGCTTGCTCTGATACCACTATTGCATCTACTACAATAGAGCGCTCTCTGCTAGTTATGCTACCCAACCATGGATTCTAGATAATATAGCTCTCTCATTTTCTCTACCTTCCATGAGGTTTTCTCCCTAAGTCCTCCTTCTTCAAGCTTCCTCCCGAATCCTCCCTCTAGCCTAGTGCTTGCCACATGGAGTGGTCTTGAGTGTCAAGTGTCCATGTGGACCTTAGAACCTCTATGCCTCTTTAGGCCTTACCTTGGCACTCCATTTATTGACTAGGCCTAGGATTTTTCCTATCCCCTAGGATTGTCTCTCTAAACTCCCATTGATGCAAGCACTGTCAAGACCTCTTGGTTTCCCACCTCACCATAGCTAAGACGTGGCCTTCATAATTATGGTCAACATAACACTTGGACTAGAGAAGAGGAGAAAAGAAAGAGGGGGCAGACCTACAATAGGCTAGAGGACAAAATAATAGTTTCCTCAAAAGGCCCCACAAATGGAGGGAGAGGAGAGTAAGACCAAAGCAACGGAGCAGAAGATTGGGCAAACCTACAGTCCACCGAAGGAGAAGAGAAATCCTCCCATAAGGGCCCACAACGCCTTGAATGATATTTGGGGCTAATTTGGTGCATATGGGAGGAGTGTCAAGATTGGGTTAGGGGGGAACAATGGTCCTCAAGGTAAGAGAAATAACCAATATGGGCCCTCTACATGCCTGCCATCCCTCCACCCCAACATACCATTGCCCCACACAAAGGATCACTCTCATTGGTACACCTCAGATCCCTCTTTAATCCCTTGAAATTAGGAAACACTAATTCAAGGCCCTTTTGAGACCCCATTTCTCCCATGATGGTTTTTTCCATAGTCTCACTTCTAGATCTTCCCTTTGTATTGTCATAAATTTAGTCATACTTGAAAGCTTCTTCAAAGGTTTTGTGAGAATATCTTCTCACATCTATCTTGTAATTTTCTTTTATACCCCTTACAAAACTCTTATTTTTTAAACTCATCAATGCCTTTTAGCTTGAGGGTTACTTTTGAATAAATAGCTATGACTTGAGTTTATTCCCATACTGCAACTATCCCAACTTTCCCATGCCATTCCAAGCTCATTTTTAGATATGATGTTTGTTTAAACTCAGACCAATACTTTGAGATCTTGTTAGTCTCTAAGGATCAACCACCATTTATACGCTTTATTGCCTAGGGAAAGAGTGGCTTCCACAACTCAATTTTTCGAAGGCTTATTTCAAAGTCTATCAAAATCTTCCCATTTTTTGAACAAATCATGTATAGTACACTAGTTTCTCTCTCTTTGTTTCACATTATAAATTAGTGCTTTTAAGTTTTTCAAGATATTTGACATTTCCCTACGTCAAGACATTGATGCTTCAATTTTAACATGGAAATTGGTGACACACATTACAAGTTATAGATTGCTTGGAAACTACTTCAATGAATTTATATGTTAGTTGGCTTTAGTTGAGTTTTTCTATTCACATCCTCTCCAAAATTCAATTAATTAATCCATCTCCCCCTCATCAATCTCAATTAACCTAATGTCCAATCGTCTAATTAATCCGCCCCATGCCTTCCCCCTTCGTTGCCTCCCAGCGAGTGAGCTCCGCTTCCTCTGTCCTAAGCTTCCTCTCCACCTCCGCTGGCCGCCCACCTTCCAACAGCTTCCTCTCTACCTCTGCTGGCCACTCGCCTTTCCCCATCTCTAGCTTCCTACATTCCCGAATCTACAGGCTTCCGCCTCTGCTCACTCACCCCACGCTTTGCATTTCATTCTTTTCTTCCCTTCCTCCATCCTCGGCTTGTCCACTCTACTCTTCCATCCCTCCCTCCCTCACCCCTAGCTCTGCACTTCGCTACCCTTTGCTCGCGTTCACATCAGCCAAAATAGGGAGGCATTTATATAGAAGAGATGAAGTCAGTTTGAAGCTTCCAGCAAAATTGGGTTGATTCGATTCATTTTAGCCCTCTTACCTCACATTAATCCCGCCACCCTCCCAAACTAATGAATGATTTTATTTTTGGGAACGTTACGAGCCCCTATTAAGGGTTTTCTACTTTTATGGATTTTAAATAAGGAACTTTATAGTTTCTATAGTGTGCTTCCTCCAGATCAATAGATTCCTTATGGCTATATTCTTCAACGATTGATTTTCTTTCCTTTCTCCATCCCACTTTTTTTAGTTTACCTTTCTCACTCTAGACTTGTCATAGGATTTTTTTTTCATAAACATATAAAGAAAAAGATTAATCTACAAATGATAGTGTAGTATATATTCGTTTGAGGTCCCCAATTTTGAATTCAAACTCAAATCGATCCTCTTGATATGTAAACTTGCACCTTCGTTCGAGCCTTCAGAGTCAATCCCTTAGTTCTAATCTGTGAAGTAAATCCTTTCACTTCTGATCTTTGAGATTTTCGTACATAATAGATATTTGCTTCGAAAGAGAAGGGATTGGAACATGGATAATTTTTTCAACTTAAATTCATTAAGAAGCTAAACTTTTATATTGGTGTCGAAAGTTTGTATTTTCGAATAAAAATAAACATTTGAAATACTTGCCGAAGATTTGAAACTCTTATGTAAAAAATTGTGAAGTTTGTTTGGATTTACATTTTTTACTTCAAAATTTAGAAGAGAATATATAAAAGTGGACTACATCCTATCAATATTCTAAAACTAAAAAAAAGTCCTAGATAAATTTTCACCAATATTTTATATTAATATGTAAGCATAGATTCGATTAAAACATCCATGGATTGGGATCCAATGGACCTTTTTTTCTACAAAGAAAAGAGAGAAGGAAAAAATATATTTGTAATGGGGATTCCTTTAAATTAAATAAAGTTCAACTTTGTATGATGTAAAAAATCTATTTGTCTTTTTTTTAAATGTGAAGTTAACATCGACAATGATAGAAGTGCAACTTTCTCTCTAATGCAAAAATTTTCCCCCATTTCACCTTGTTTTGATTCCATCTCTTGTGGTTAATCATCACATGCCCAAGCCTAAAAGACGACTTCAACCCACTTGTGGAGAGGTTTCAAGCAAACCTTGAGCTGCCAAACCATGCTTGTCACTCACACTCCTTGAAAGCTATAAGTGTAGAGAGTTATGCCTCACTAGACAAATTCCACCTCCTTCTAAAGTGAAGAGTCTAAATAATCTACAATGTCTCTAAAGGAAGGTGCTTGAGCTTCTCCAAATATAAGGTAAGTAAATATAGATCCCATTGCCTACAACCTTCCTGTACCCACCATTAATCATCCCCCCAATTCCTTTATGTTAACATCCACACCCAAAAAGAGTCGCGGGCAGTCTAGAATGGGTTAACCTCATTACACATCAAATGCCCATCATGGGTTTTAACACTAGTTTTGTACCAAAACAAGGCACTTTTGTGTCTTTTTCAAGGGTTTGCATACTAGATTCAATACAATCCAAATGATGAAATCCTTCTAGTAATGATAGATACACAAGATGAGGTTTGGGGGAAAAATAGTAGACATAGAAAAAGTAACAATTGAAATTTTCAAAAGTGCTCTTGAACCTATTATCGTCCAAAAACAAACATAATAGTGTCCCTTGTGTAGGCAGCCAAGATGGTGTGCACAAGCTTGGCTGCCCACACAAGGGCTTGGAGGGAGCAAGACACGGTGAGTCCACAAAGGATCAGAAGGTTTGGTCATGGTCGGTGTGTGTGTAATCAAACGCCTGCCCATCGTTTAAAATCTCACTGCCTATTGGTTCGAAGAGCCGACTAGCAATGGGCACCTCTCATAGGTGAACATCATTATGCTTCATTGCTTCATTTCGCATCAAGAACAGAGCTGATGTATAAGCAAAAGAAAAAACAGAAACAAGTTCAGGGGACGAGGAGAGGAGCCCATGCTTGCGGAGTTTGATTGCCATCATGTGCCTATTTTTCGGAAAATGAGTTTGAGTGTAGCTACTCATCCAAGAAAAACCACAAGCTGGAGATAAAATCATACACTTGAGGGTCAATAATGGGTGAAGATGAAAGATGATCCAAAGCAACTGAAGTCTGATTATCATAACACATTACATGGGGGAGGAGGAACATCCACCAAGAACCCATTGAAAAGGAGAAGATAAGAAAGCCCATACATTTTTTGAACACGCTGCACAGCAAAGAGGTGTCTGATTAACATTAAACTAGTTCAGGGAGCATTGAAGATCCATCACCAGCAGCTGCTCTTATGAATTCCCTGGATGAGGATGAACAGATGCAGGCAAAAAAGCTTGAAAAACTTTTGACAGAAGCAAGAGATGATGGAGAGTTGGAGCGAGTGGAGTTTGATTATTAATACACAAGCAGTGCCAGATTGTGAAGAAGAATTTGAGGATAGAAGGCGATGGATGCGCATTGTCACCAGCAGTTGCTGATCTTGTGGTTCAATTTAACAACTCAGAGATGATGAACAAACACGCAGTCAAAGAAGCACTAATTAATTTGTGCAGTGTCTCGTGGTGATGATGATCATGGCGATCAAGCAGCCTCGCTGCGCGTCTTGAATGGCAGTGCCCGAATCACTATCACATGGTATGCGCAAGCCAGACTTGCTCCGATCAATGGTCCAACCCAGAAGATCCACTGCATCCACAGAAACATTCCCACAACAATTCATCATGCAAAAAATCACTTCCTCTGTCGCTCTCCAAGTTTCAACTGCAACGCAAATCAGTCATTCAAACACTTCTGCTGGATGAATCTGCAGATTTGCATTCCCCAACGATTGCTCGAGATTAAGCTTATCTCATCGGTTGCATCTCAGGCACAATCCAGAGAAGCAGGATCTCTTGACAGAACAAGCTTTTCTTCGATTTTGTAGTAAAGCTCTTGCACGGAGAACCAGGCAGGCAGTTGCAAGTAGGGAGAGATGGAGCTAGCTTTTGAGGTAATAAATGCGAGGTTTGAAACAACTGCGCAGAGATCATCCATCCCGATCTCTTCATCACAAGAACAGGAAATAGTTCCCCAGCTCTAATGATCCAGCAAGACAAGTAGCTACTTACATGGTCGTCCCACGCCTGCTTCCTGTTGTAGATGACTGCGGCACCCAAGCTCCTCGCAGGATTGATTCCAGTTCCCGTGATCGGAATGGTAGCAAGATGGACGAGGTAGACGGCGAAGCCGATGGGGAGCGGGGCAAGGACCTGCAGCACACAGCAAAATCGCAATCACCGATTGCTCGCTCAATTTGCTTCCAATCGTGTTCATCCTTCTGAGCAAAGCGGCAACTCACGCTTCCGGTTGCCTCGACGAACCAGAAACAATTTTCATAGACGAACGGCCATGTTGCAGAATGATGCTTTTCATCACGCCTGTACTCACCGGCACGTGGGAATCTCGGGCACTTCGCTTGGCGTCTGTTGCAGAGAAGACTGTGTACACCAGAACAAAAGTCCCGACGATCTCCGCTCCCAAACCGTCGCCTTTGGTGTAACCGTGTGCCACAGAGTTCGCTCCCCCACCGAAGGCCTCGTAATTATCGGGCTGGAAGCCTTTCACAATCCCTGCACCGCATATCGCTCCGAGGCACTGCGCGACTATGTAGAGAACAGCGCGAGGCAAAGACACCTTGCGAGCCAGGAACAAGCCCCAAGTAACAGCGGGGTTGATGTGACCACCTGCTCCACAGCGAAACGCGATGAATACAGTAAGAATACCTCTGGCACTCGTCGAAGAGGTCAATCTCAGACCACAAACTCGCACACAAAGAGAAGATCATCGCAAGCAAAACCTGAAATTCCTGCTGTGCAGTAGACGAGGGCGAAGATCATGCCACCGAACGCCCATGCAATTCCTTGAATTCCCACTCCAGGGCAGGGAGTCTTGGTGTTGGTCGCGAGAGTAAGCTTGTAACCCATCACGGTTTGGATGGTGATGTACAAGAAGAGCATCGTCGCTATGAATTCTGCGATGCCTGCACGCCAGAAAGACCAGGAGGTGAACTCTGATGGCTCTATGAGAGCAGTGGGAGCGGGCTCTGTGTAGTCTCGGGTCTGAGCAGCTGTCCCCAGAGGCTGGCGTTCATTGAACTTGTTGGCTCCCAGCCTTACATCCTCTTCCTTGGCTTCCATGTCTGAGAAAGAGAGAAGCTTTTGGCACGCAACGTCTGTGGATCAGTCCCTGCACGACATGATATTTCAAAAGTTAGCCAGAGGTGGAAAAACAGAGCTCGCTGTAAGCAAGATGAACAAGTGCATAAGTTCAAATGAGCATGCAGAGACGATGGGAGGAGGAAAGGGCTGCGGCTAAGTGGGGTTATGTGAAAAAGCGAAAAGCTCCAAAACTTGCACAGAGTAGGAGAACGTGAGCAACAACATGCAGAAGAATGCAGAGGAGAGCTCAACAATTTACACGGATCCGAGGGGATTGTATGAGGGCAAGTGCAGATGAGCTCACAAAAACAGAGGACGTGCAGAGGGAATTGCAGAGGAATAATGAGAAGAGCTCCAACAAATGCAGGGATGAGGAAATTGTAAGGGAGGGAGGAACTGCAGAGAAATGCAGGGGAGAGCTGAAAAACATGCAGATATGAGGAGGAGGTTGTAAGCAGGGGAATGCAGAGAAAAGCTCAAAAACATCCAGTGATGAAGAATTGCAAGAGCTCAAAAACAGACACAGATAAGATAAGCAAGCAGGTAGGGAAAAGTTGAAAGGAAGAGATGATGGAGAGATGAGTTAACTGACAGCAAGGGGTTGGGAGGAGGGCTCAGAAGCTTGAAGGGATGAGTGATTATGAGCAAAATGAGCTAAGGACAGGTTGCAGAGATGAGAGCATGCAGAGAATGAGCTATGGAGAGGAAGGGACTGCAGACCTTGCAGCTGAGAGATGGATTGGAGAGATGAGCTGAATGCTAAAAGAAGGTGGAGTGCAGGATTGATAAAGTGGAATGCTGATGAGGAGAGCAAGCACAGAAACATGGTGGCCAGCAGCTCAGCCTGAGGTCCCCACTCCCTTGTCAGCCTCCCTTCTTATATTATCACATATACAAAAACCCTTCCAAAATGGTGAAATTTTAACCTGGCTTTTGGCAGGACATAGAAAGCCTTGTGCATCAATCTCCCAATCAACTGCTGTAGCCACCCTTATACTCTTAATTCTTTAATAAGAGCATCTGGCCATTTATCAGCCAGACTCGCCCATCATTTTGGCAACTTTTTACCCCTCCTATAGAGCAAGAGGCGAAACTCATTGGGCTATTTTAGCTACCATCCAAGGGGCTAATTTAGCTACCCAAGCCAAACCCATTTTTAGCTACCCAGGCCAAAGAGCAGGGGCTATTGTAGCTACCCAAGCTGAATCCATAGAGCAAGGGCTATTGTAGCTACCCAGGCCAAGTTTAGCCGTTGGCGTAGCTAGCCACATGTGAACACGCTCTAATATTCACATGTAGTCATAGGTTAACTTCATTCCGGTATGGGCTAAGAGCATCTGGATGCCCCATAAAGGGCAGCAAATTAGCCTGGCAATGGATAGAATGGCCACTAGGAAGTGTTGACAAGTTTCACCCCATTCCAAGCTAGAATGCTCTCAAATTGGGCAATAAATGAAGGTGCTCTAAGTTCACAATTTACCATCTTTCTTTAAAGTGCACATGTAATATGTTAGCCTGAAAATTTCAGATGATCAGAAAGATGAGAGTACTGCAGGTGCACAGATTTAAAGATGATAGTACTACAGTCGCACAGACTTTGAGGCAGGTGCCCGGATTCATTTCAGTTTGCATCTAATGTATTGTGGATAATCTAGATTCTCTCTTCTTCTACATAGCATCTCAGAGTAAAATTTTGGGTCCCGACTCCCAACGGAAGCCTTTCATCATCTCATTCCTTGTCCCACAGGTCCAATCATGCTCACAAAAAAACGTGCTTGCACCGCCCATCTCCACCGCCCCTCTCTTTGATGGTCCTACACTTGTTTACTTTGCTCATTTTCTTATTCTTTGGAGCATTCTCGACAGTCTATCTTCGTGTACCCAATGCACCACCCTGCTTCTCATCAGGCTGCTTGTCCGTCATCATCATCTTCCATAGCTGCCACACCAGAGGTGACAGACTCCATCACAGACATACAAATTCATACAATTAAGCATCGTCTCTGCATTTACGCAATCCCAAACCGAACGCACATTATACTAGTCGTGAATCATCCACCGTAAATCCTAGATGCCCCTGCAGCAACCGCCCGCGGCCCTCCTACGTGCACTCACCCATCGCACTAGCTCCTCTTCATGATCAATCCTCATGTGCACCTGGGTAGAAAAAGTTAAAGTGTCTTATTCCATCCATTGAATACTCGACAAGCGCAGCCGCGTTCCCCGTTTCTTAAAACCAAAGCAAACAAGGTGCGTGGCCCAAGCAATGGCAGAATGACAAGTGGAGTACTACGCAGTGGGCGCCTCTGGGTGGCCCGTGATCCATCACTCAACAGTGGAAGGGCTCGTGACGCCTGATGATCCATGGTGGTGACCGTTGCCTTCAGCCCTTTTTATCGGGAGGAAACTGAGCTAAAAGTAAGGAGTGGTGCAGATTGAATAGGCGGCCAACAGGCCCACAATGGCTGTCCGAAGTTGCCCTTTGATTATTCCCCAGAAGAATTCTGTCACGGGATTGCCAGAAAATTGAACGTTGAACATGAAACGGGCCATGATCTGCGTTTCAACACCGAGTCGGACGCCATAGCCGGCCGCTTGTGACGAAGAGATTCGGCATAGCTGCGGGTGCCAGCCATCGTCACCCTCATCAGCTTCATCTTTTCACAATCTAGTCGTTTCAAAATTCCAACAACTTCCATTGCTCTTTTGCTACTAGCACAAGAGTTCACTTCCTCGGGATCATAAGGAGGAAATAGAACTGGCCCGGTGTCACGGTTCATGCCACCCGGCGGTCATCCGGCTGCTCCACCAACCTATTGTGGAGCGGTTGCAGTTCGAAGAGTTGGGCGAACTCAGTGGACCAATCTTTTGTGTTAGTGTCTAGGCCCGTTCCCTCCCTATTTGGCCGACCAAGACACCAGCATAGCCTCGGTCTCCATCCCACTGGCGAAATTGGTATTCTCAAAGATACAGCGGTAGGCTTAGAGTGGGATGAAATTGGTATCCTCAAAGATGCAACGGCAGGCTCAGGTGGTAGGGTGCCCGCCTACCCGAGTGGCTACTCTCATTCAAATCTTACTCAGAGAGCATAGGTCTTGGGTAGCTGTGTGCAACCCCTCGATGGGACCATAGGTGGGTGCATTTGGGACAGGGGAAAATGGTACTCATATATATATATATATTAAGGGGCTGATCAGGCCTCAAAAAAGAAAAGACCAATAACAAAATTGGGCCAACTACAAGGGGGGGACACTTGCGGCCTACGTTGATAGAGCCTGGAACCGCAAACGCTTAGATGAAGGAGCCAATACTGAGGAGACAATGACTAATCACTGGGGATTTCTCCCCTAACATCGACCCGATATCCCTAAGGTTCGCCTTGACCATAGCTATGATGGCGGACTCCCTATGGCCGAGTACGACCTAGACCTTGAAAGCCGAGTGAATTCTCATCTCCCAGATGGAGAGGCATACATGAATTACAGGAAAAGGTTCAAACATTAGATGCTCAGTTGGGAGAGTACATTGTAAATGTAATTCAATTACAGACTCAAAACACCTCTCTTAAAGATGAGATCAAGAAATTGGAAAGAACATTAGCATTCATGAAGGATACTCCTATGGGTCCAAGACTTCGTAAGAGGAAATTGCATCCAATGGATGAAATATCCAAGAAAAGTGGTCACTAGAAGCGTCGAGTGAGAGCTTGTAGGACTGTTTCAGAACTCATGTCTGTCCATGATGAACAGTCTTGTGCTCTGGGTGAAGTGTTTATATGGAAAAAATGTTGGAGTCTGCTATACAACATCCCAAATTCAAAAGTCTAAAATCAGAGATAACATATGATTCCATGAGCAAAGTTGTGGAGCAATTCAATGCAACTAATGCACAGGGAGTCTGTGACACTGCAAGGATAAGTACCAGCACATATCGTCTCATATTTAAGAGCTTAAAGAAAGCATGTCTTTCCATAGAAACAAAAGTTAAAACCCCGCTTCTAAAACCCACCAATGTTGATAAGGAAAGGCATGCTCTCAATTTGGGTGTACTTGATTTAGTTGGTGAGCCTCGGCATGTATGTAGTACACTAACTGTGAAAGGGAAGGCTGGAGAGTCCAAAGAATTGAAACTCATAGTCAACAACTTTGTGATGGATGTTCAAAGAGTTTTGTAGACCATGGTCAAGTTTTATGATATGCGCGTGGAAGAATGCAATGCACAACTAAAGATCGTATTGAAGCTTGATGAAAGTGAGGTTGTCAAAGGTCAAAAATTAGAAAGAGTCACTTTGAACACCTATTTCATTAATTTTGGACTTTTTATATTGTTTTTAGATGAAGCCCAAAAATCCTTCCCAAATGAAAAGTTTACTTTGTGAAAATATCCTTCCCAAATCAAAATTTTACTTTCTAAAAATATTCTTCCCAAATCAAAAGTTCACTTTGTGGCACTATCATATTCACATAAAAATCTTGTTTTTTCAATCTATACTTTTGCACCAACATGCAAGAATTGTATGTTATCCGATCAAGTACTTATGGGATGGGTGCGCAACTTTGCATGTAAGTGAATTCCACCTAATTGAAGGTGTGTGTAAAGTATTGTACCCATTAAATATGCTTTTCATTGTCGATCAAGCATAAAACACCGTTTTTGCCTTAGTGTCATGCACATCCGTAAAAAAACACGCTGCTAGGTATGCTATTCGATCAAGTACTTATGGGATAGGTGCTCCACTTTGCACCCAAGTCCGTTTCAACTAGTTTGAGGTGCGTGCAAAGTATTGTGACCATCGGATATGCTTTGCATGGTAGATCATGCATTATCCACCATTTTTCCCGTAGTGATATGCACATCTGCAAAAAAACACGCCCTTAGGTATGTTATCTAACCAAGTACTTATCGGATGGGTGTGCCTCTTTCAGAACATTTCAATATCACCTAGGTTGAGGTGTAGGAAAATTATTGTACCCATCGGATATCCTTTGCATGGCCGATCAAGCATTAAATACTATTTTTGCTTTAGTGTCATGCACATCCGTAAAAAAACACGCTACTAGGTATGTTATCCGATCAAGTACTTATGGGATGGACGCACCACTTTGCATGTAAGTCAATTCCACCTAGTTGAATGTGTGTGCAAAGTATTGTGCCCATCGGATATGCTTTGCATTGTCGATCAAGCATAAAATACCGTTTTTGCCTTAGTGTCATGCACATTCATAAAAAAACACGTCCTAGGTGTGTTATTCAAGCAAGTACTTCTCAGATGGGGTCTCCACTTTGCATGCAAGTTGATTTCAACTAGGTTGAGGTCGTGCAAAGTATTGTGACCATCGGATGTGCTTTGCATGGCCGATCATGCATTATACACCGTTTTTTCCCTAGTGATATGCACATCCGCAAAAAAACACGCCCTTAGGTGTGTTATCTGACCAAGTACTTATCGGATGGCTGTGCCTGTTTGAAAACATGTCAATGCCACCTAGTTTGAGGTGTAGGAAAAGTATTTAGCCCATCGGATATGCTTTACATGGTTGATCGAGCATTAAATACCATTTTTACCTTGGTGTCATGCACATACCTAAAAACACACGCTGCTAGGTACGTTATCCGATCAAGTACTTATGGGATGGGCATGCCACTTTGCATGTAAGTCAATTCCACCTAGTTTAAGGTGTTTGCAAATTATTGTTTCCATCGGATATGCTTTGCATTGTCGATCAAGCATAAAACATTGTTTTTGCCTTAGTGTCATGCACAACCATAAAAAAACACGGTCCTAGGTGTGTTATTCAAACAAGTACTTCTCAGATGGGGAATCCACTTTGCATGCAAGTAATTTTTAACAACCTTGAGGTGCGTGCAAAGTATTGTGACCATCGGATATGCTTTGCATGGTCGATCACGCATTATACACCGTTTTTCCCCTAGTGATATGCACATCTGTAAAAAAAAAAGGCCCTTAGGTGTGTTATCCAACCAAGTACTTATCTGATGGGTGTGCCTCTTTGAGAACATTTCAATACCACCTAGGTTGAGGCATAGGAAAATTATTGTGCCCATCGGATATCCTTTGCATTGTCGATCAAGCATTAAATACCATATATTGCTCGTGTCATGCACATCCGTAAAAAAACACGTTGCTAGGTATGTTATCTGATCAAGTACTTATGGGATGGACGCGCCACTTTGCATGTAAGTGAATTCCACCTAGTTGAAGGTGTGTGCAAAGCATTGTGCCCATCGGATATGCTTTCCATTGTCGATCATGCATAAAACACCGTTTCTTTCGAGTGTCATGCACAACCATAAAAAAACACGGTCTTAGGTGTGTTATTCAAACAAGTACTTCTCAGATAGGGGCTCCACCTTGTACACAAGTCTGTTTCAACTAGATTGAGGTGCGTGCAAAGTATTGTGACCATCGGATATGCTTTGCATGGTTGATCACGCATTATTTACCATTTTTCCTGTAGTGATATGCACATTCGCAAAAAACATGCCCTTAGGTATGTTATTTGACCAAGTACTTATCAGATGGGTGTGCCTTTTTGAAAACATTTCAATACCACCTAGGTTGAGGCATAGGAAAGTGTTGTGCCCAGTGGATATCCTTTGCATGGTTGATCGAGCATTAAATACTATTTTTGCTCTAGTGTGATGCACATCCGTAAAAAAACACGCTCCTAGGTATGTTATCTGATCAAGTACTTATGGGATGGGCATGCCACTTTGCATGTAAGTCAATTCCACCTAGTTGAAGGTGTGTGCAAAGTATTGTGCCCATCGGATATGCTTTGCATTTTCGATCAAGCAGAAAACACCGTTTTTGCCTTAGTGTCATGCACAACCATAAAAAAACACAGTCCTAGGTGTGTTATTCAAACAAGTACTTATCGGATGGGGACTCCACTTTGCACGCAAGTACGTTTCAACTAGGTCGAGGTGTGTGCAAAGTATTGTGACCATCGGATATGCTTTGCATGGTCGATCACTCATTTTACAACGTTTTTTCGATAGTGATATGGACATTCGTAAAAAAACACGCCCTTAGGTATGTTATCTGACAACTTGAGTACTTATCAGATGGGTGTGCCTCTTTGAGAACATTTCAATACCACCTAGGTTAAGGCATAGGAAAAGTATTGTGCCCATCGGATATGATTTGCATGGTCGATCGAGCATTAAATACCATTTTTGCCTTAGTGTCATGCACATCCATAAAAAAACACGTTGCTAGGTGTGTTATCCGATCAAGAACTTATGCGATGGGAATGCCACTTTGCATGTAAGTCAATTCCACCTAGTTGAAGGTGTGTGCAAAGTATTGTGCCCATCAGGTATGCTTTGCATTGTCGATCAAGCATAAAACACCGTTTTTGCCTTAGTGTCATGCACAACCATAAAAAAACACAATCCTAGGTGTGTTATTCAAACAAGTACTTATCGGATGGGGGTTCCACTTTGCACGCAAGTCCATTTCAACTAAGTTGAGGTGTGTGAAAAGTATTGTCACTATCGGATATGCTTTGCATGGTCGATCACGCATTATACAATGTTTTTCCTGTGGTGATATGCACATCCACAAAAAAACACGCCCTTAGGTATGTTATCTGACCAAGTACTTATCAGATGGGTGTGCTTATTTGAGAACATTTCAATACCACCTAGCTTAAGGCATAGGAAAAGTATTGTGCCCATCGGATATCATTTGCATGGTCGATCGAGCATTAAATAGCATTTTTGCCTTAGTGTCATGCACATCCGTAAAAAAACACGCTGCTAGGTGTGTTATTTGGTCAAGTACTTATGCGATGGGAATGACACTTTGCATGTAAGTCAATTCCACCTAGTTAAAGGTGTGTGCAAAGTACTGTGCCCATCGGATATGCTTTGCATTGTCGATCAAGCATAAAACACCGTTTTTGCCTTAGTGTCATGCACAACCATAAAACAACACGGTCCTAGGTGCGTTATTCAAACAAGTACTTATCGGATGGGGGCTCCACTTTGCATGCGAGTCCGTTTCAACTAGGTTGAGGTGCATGCAAAGTATTGTCACCATGAGATATGCTTTGCATGGTCGATCACGCATTATACAACGTTTTTCTGGTAGTGATATGCACATCCATAAAAAAAGACACCCTTAGGTATGTTATCTGGCCACTTGAGTACTTATCGGATGGGTGTGGCTCTTTGAGAACATTTCAATACCACCTAGGTTGAGGCGTAGGAAAGTATTGTGCCCATCTGATATCCTTTTCATGGTCGATCGAGCATTAAGTACTATTTTTGGTCTAGTGTCATGCACATCCGTAAAAGAACACGCTGCTAGGTATGTTATCCGGTCAATTACTTATGGGATGGGCGCTCCACTTTGCATGTAAGTCAATTTCACCTAGTTTAAGGTGTGTGAAAAGTATTATGTCCATCGGATATGCTTTGCATTGTCGATCAAGCATAAAACACCCTTTTTGCCTTAATGTCATGCACATCCGTAAAAAAACACGTTGCTAGGTATGTTATTCGACCAAGTACTTATGGGATGGGCGCTCCACTTTGCACGCAAATCGGTTTCAACTAGGTTGAGGTGAGTGCAAAGTATTGTGACCATCGGATATGCTTTGCATGGTCGATCATGCATTATCCACCAATTTTGCCATAGTGATATGCACATCTGCAAATAAACACGCCCTTAGGTATGTTATCTGACCAAGTACTTATTGGATGGGTATGCCTCTTTGAGAACATTTCAATACCACCTAGGTTGAGGCGTAAGAAAATTATTGTGCCCATCGGATATCCTTTGCATGGTCGATCGAGCATTAAATGCCATTTTTGCTCTAGTGTCATGCACATCCATAAAAAAACACGTTGCTAGGTATGTTATTCGATCAAGTACTTATGGGATGGGCACTCCACTTTGCATGTAAGTCAATTTCACCTAGTTTAAGGTGTGTGCAAAGTATTATGCCCATCGGATATGCTTTGCATTGTCGATCAAGCATAAAACACCGTTTTTGCCTTAGTGTAATGCACAGCTATAAAAAAACACGGTTCTAGGTGTGTATCGGATGGGGGCTCTACTTTGCACCCAAGTCAAGTTAAACTAGGTTGAGGTGCATGAAAATTATTGTGACCATTGGATATGCTTTGCATGGTTGATCATGCATTATACACCGTTTTCCCCCTAGTGATATGCACATCCATAAAAAAACACGCCCTTAGGTGTGTTATCCAACCAAGTACTTATCTGATGGGTGTGCCTTTTTTCAAACAAGTCAATACCACCTAGGTTGAGGTGCAAGTAAATTATTGTGCCGATCGGATATGCATTACATGGTTGATTGAGCATTCAATACCGTTTTTGCCTTAGTGTCAAGCACATTTGTAAAAAAACACGGTCCTAGGTGTGTTATCGGATCAAGTACTTATCTAACCGACACGCCACTTTTCACACAGCTCAATAACAGCTAGGTTGAGGTGGGTGCAAAGTATTGTGCCCATCGTATGTACTTTGCATGGTATATCATGTATTAAACTTCGTTTGTGCCTCAATGTCATGTACAACCATAAAAAAACACGCTTTTAGGTGTGTTATCCGACCAACTGCTTATCAGATGGGTCTACCACTTTGCCTGCAATGCAATACCATAGTTGTTGAGCCTCATGCAAAGTATTGTGCCCATCGGATATTCTTTTCATTGTCGATCAAGCATCAAATACCGTTTTGGCCTTAGTGTCATGCACAACCGTCAAAAAACGCGGTCCTAGATGTGTTATTCGACTAAGTACTTATGGGATGGACATGCCACTTTGCATGTAAGTCAATAATACCTAGGTTGAGATGTGTGCAAAGTATTGTGACGATCGGATATGCGTTGCATTGTTGATCAAGCATAAAATAGCGTTTTTGCCTTAGTGCCATGGACAACCAATAAAAAACATGGTCCTAGGTGTGATATTCAAAAAAGTACTTGCCAGATGGGGGAGCCACTTTGCAAGAAAGTCAGTTTCAACTAGGTTGATATGTGTGCATAGTATTGTGTCTATTGGTTATGCTTTGCATGGGGGATCACACATTATACACCGTTTTCCCCTAGTGTTATGCACATTTGTCAAAGAACATGCTCTTACGTGTATTATCATACCAAGTACTTATTGATTGGGCATTCCACTTTGCATGGAACACCATACCACTGCTTTTGAGGCACATGCAAAGTATTGTGCCCATCGGATATGCTTTGCATGGTAGATTGAGTATTAAATACCGTTTTTACCTTGGTGTCATGTAGAACGGTAAAAAAACATGATCCTAGGTGTATTTTTCAAACAAGTACTCATCGGATGGGGATGCCACTTTGCACACAAGTCAATATTGTCTAGGTTAAGGAATGTGCAACGTCTTGTGTCCATTGGATATGCTTTGCATAGTCGATCGCACATTATATACCATTTTATTCCTAGTGTTATGCGCAATCATCATAAAATGCGTTCGCAGGTGTGTTATCTGAACAAGTACTTATGGGATGGGTGCACCACTTTGTATGCAAGTCAATACGACCTAGGTTGAGACATGTAAAAAGCTTTGTGCCCATCAGAGAAATGTAGATGCGATGATATTACCAAATTCTCGGTATGTGTATATGTGTGTGTGTGTGGCAAACAATTTTGATACAACAAAGTAAACACTTAGTGCACAAATTATGCACTTCATACCTTGAGTATTGTGTCAAAATAAAAGCTGAAATAAGCTTGTTGATGAGGATAAATACGCCCTTGAATAAAAGCACAGTTATTGTATGACCACGATAGGATCGCTTTGACACCTATGATTTTGCCCACATGTAAGTTTGCAAATAGTATAAAAAATCATATAATAATATATTAATAGTTTGCAAATGTGTATAGCAAGTGAGTAATGGGAAGTGGAAGTGGGAGTGAGGAGGGAGGAGTGGAATGGGAGAGGGGAGGTAATAGGGGTGTATGATAATAAGTATAAAAAATAGTATAATAATATATTAATAGTTTGCAAATGGCAAGTGAGTAATGGGAAGTGGAAGTGAGAGTGGGAAGGGAGAAATGGAATGGGAGAGGGGGAGGTAATAGGGGAGTAGGATAATAAGGGAGTGAAATGAGTGAGGGGAGTTAATAGGGGATGAAAAAGAGGAGGGTGAGATGGGGAAATATGGGATTTTGGGAAATGGGAGGAGTATGGGACCTGGTGGAAATGTGGGATGGGAGTGGTGGCAATGGGGGAGGAAGAAAAAATGGATGGGGGGAGGACCAATGGAAGATTGGGATGAGGGATGGGGGTCCAATGGGAGAGGGGGAGTAATGGGAGCCAATGGGAGAGGGGAGGAATGAAAAGCCAATAGGAGAGAGGGGAGGAATGGAAAGCCAATAGGAGAGGAGGAGGAAAACCTAGTTTTTCTTATATATAGTCTTTCTTCTTCATTCATTCTCCCCTCATTTCATTCATTGAAGTAAGAAAGCAAGGACAAGCAAGAAAGCAAGGAAGGAAGAGCAAGAAAGCAAGAAAGAGCAAACTTACAAACTTTTTCCAAGTACTTGTAAATTTTTTTGATTAATTCTTTATCTAGATTTTTTTTTTTAAATTTGAAGAGAGAGAAAGAAAGAAAGAGAGAGAGGAATTGGAGAGAGAGAGAAAGTTTAGAGAGAAAGAGAGAAGCCTTGGAGGCCGCAGCCTCCAGGAGGAAGAGGGAAGTGGAGGGGGGAGAGAGAGGGAGGAAAGGAGTGAGGGAGGAGTGACAGAAGAGGGGAGGGAGCGAGGAAGAGGGAGGGAGGGAGGGAGGGAGCAAGGAGTGGTGTAAGAGGGACGGGGGAGCGGGGGTAGGGAGGGGGGGAGACGGGGTATGGGGCGGCGGGGTAGGGAGCAGGGGTAGGGGGAGGCAGGAGGGAGGCAGCGGGGTAGGGAGGCAGGAGGGAGGAACGGGGTAGGGGGTGGCAGGGTAGGGGGAGGCGGGAGGGGGGAGCGAGGGTAGCGAGGGGGTGAGGCGAGGTAGGGAGCGGGGGTAGGGGAGGCGGGAGGGGGGAGGCGGGGTAGGGAGTGAGGGTAGGGGGAGGCAGGAGGGGGGAGCAGGGGTAGGGGGCAGCAGGGTAGGGGGAGGCGGGAGGGGGGAGGTGGGGTAGGGGGCAGCAAGGGTAGGGGGGAGCGGGGGTAGAGGGAGGTGGCGGGAGGGTGAGGGGGCAACAGGAGGAGTGAGGGGAGGGAGGGGAGGGAGAGAGAGCGCTAGAGAGAGAGAGAGAGGGGGTTCATGGCGGCCGCAGCCCCCAGGGAGGGGGGGAGAGAGAGAGAAAGAGAGAGAGAGAGAGAGAGAGAGAGAGACAGAGAGGGGGGGGTCCTGGCGGCTGTGGCCCCCAGGGTGAGAGGGAGGGGAGGGAGGGAGAGAGAGAGAGAGAGAGAGAGAGAGAGAGAGAGGGGGGGGGGTCCTGGCAGCCGTTATCGCCAGGGTGAGAGGGAGGGGAGGGAGGGGAGGGAGAGAGAGAGAGGAGGGAGGGGAGGGAGCGGGGGTAGGGGGTGGCGAGGTCGGGGAGGCGAGAGGGAGGGGAGGGAGAGAGAGAGAGGAGGGAGGGGAGGGAGCGGGGGTAGGGGGCGACATGGTAGGGGGAGGCGAGAGGCGGGAGGGGGAGGAGGCGAGGTAGGGGGCGGTAGGGGTAGGGGGGAGCGAGGGTAGGGGGAGGTGGCGGGAGGGTGAGGGGGTAGCGAGAGGAGTGAGAGAGAGAGAGAGAGAGAGAGAGAGAGAGAGAGAGAGAGAGAGAGAGAGGGGGGGGTCAAATTTTCGGAAAGCAACATCGGTATAATCTCAATTTCGTTGACGTTTGGTAGTGGGGTTCTGTCTATACACTAGATGTCCGATCACGTTCAACCGATCCTCGGCCTGTATCATCAGCTTGGGCTTATCATCTCATGAAGCCCAGGCAACCTTGTATACAAGAGGGCATGGTGAATAGATCCCAGAGGCTCCTCAGTGCTTCTTCCCTACACGTCGCCAGACTATAGGTTCCATCAAAGGTCACAACGGGGAACTCAGAGCGACGTCGCATGTGGGTTAGATCATTTCAATCGGTGTTGCTTCAGCCAGCAAAGGGAGCCTCTAGGCCACTCCAAAATATGTAGGCCAATGGTTCCCTCTTACTCCTCGAATTAGGTTTTGCATCAGCCACTTAGTACTCAGGTGCTATACTCAGACAATCGAGTCTTTGGCTGCCAATCGACAGGCTACTTGGAGGATCTAGGGGTTTAGGAGTTAGGGTTAGGGTTTAGGGTTTAGGGGTTAGGTTATAGAATTTAGGGTTTTGAGGGTTAGGATTAAGATTTAGGGTTTAGGGATTAGGGTTAGGGTTTAGGCTAGGGTTAAGGGGTTAGGATTTAGGGTTTAGGTTTTATGGTTTCGAGGGCCATAATTAGGGTTTAGGTATTAGTGACTAGGGGTTAGGGTTTAGGATTCAAGGTTTAAGATTTAGGGTTTAAGGTATAGGGTTTAAGATTTAGGGTTTAAGGTTTAGGGTTTAAGATTTAGGGCTTAGGGTTTGGGGATTAGGGATTAGGGGTTAATGGTTAAGGGGTTTGGGTTTGGGATTTAGGGTTTATGGTTTCGAGCGCCAAACCTAGGGTTTAGGGTTTAGGGATTAGGAGTTGGGGTTTAGGATTTAGGGTTTTGGGTTTAGAGAGCCAAGATTAGGGTTTAGGGTTTAAAGGGAAAGGATTAAGGTTTAGAATGCTTAGATTAAGTATTTATAGGATTTAGGGTTTAGTTTAGGGGGTAGGGTTTAGCAAATTGCTAATTACTAAATCCTAAATCCTTTACTAAAAACCCGGATTTCTAAATAAGAATGTAGCCAAAGCTCAAGTCTTGGGATTTGAACAAGTGGAACCCTAGACATTTGCGTAGACGAGAATTTAAAAAGTTAGTAGGAAGCCGTTTGCCACCACTATGCTTGCAGTTGCGGCTTGTGTTTGTTTGTAAGAGAGTCAAAGCTGTGGGTCGTAGAGGCTTGCCTTGCCTTGGATTTGCCTTTGCAAAAGGAGTTGCTTGTGATTACTGTTGCTTGCTCGCAATGGTTGATGAAGCCTAGAGAGCTTATACTTTTGTTGTGTATTGGACATAAGTGGGAGAGGTTCTTTTGCATAAAGCTCCAGTCGAAGTCGCTGGAGGTAGATAGCAGATAAGCTTCACTACTTTGGAATCAACCTTTCTTTGTCTGTCTCATAGATATCTCAAAACCTCTCTCTCAAAGACAAAGACCTCTCTCTCCCTCTCAGAGAACAAATCTCCCCTCGCAGATACCTCGCTCACAATGAATGAAGCATATCTTTCTCTCTCACTCAGAGTAGAACTATGAATGGAATGAATAACTCTCCCTCTTGATGAACAGAATTGAACGGAAATTCTCTCTCTCTCTCATTGGAAACCTTTCGTCATTGGAATGAAAGAATGGAAGCACAATCTCTCAACCACTCAATCTCTCTCATAAGGATCTCAATGCCTCAGCAGAAGTTAGGGATTCTCTGATACCATGACAAAATATGAAGAGGGGAGAGGAGAAGAGTGGAGATAAGGAGAGAAGGAATAGCTAGAGAGCACACCACAAATGACTAACTATACACTAGATCTAGTTGAAAATGTTGGTGCAAGCATTGAAGCATGATGGAGGTAGACAAGAGGTAGAGACAGTGGCACAAGTATGAAGGCAATGAGCAACTGATTCATTCATAGAATGGAGGACATATGGGCAATTGCCCATGCATAGATGGAATCTAGATCCACAATTATCTCAATCAGGAAGACCACCAATGTCTCCTAGAATCTACACACCACACTCCTACATTCACTCAATCACACCTACTGACTGACACATCATTAGTCACACCTAATCAGGCACACCTACACACACACGTGTTCACACACTCACTCATGTGATCACACTCACAACCATAGACCTTATGACCCTTGGTATGATCCCATTACATCGATTTGTCCCAACATACACTCCCACAAATTGATGACCTCACCCCTAGCAATAGTCTATGGGAACCTCATGGCTTGCACACCTCTAGTGGCAACACACATGATCCACAACTTGGACTCACTCTGGTTGCATCGGTAGTAGAATCATTTGGACACCATTGCCCCAACATGATCTCACTCCAAATTTTGCTCTTGGTTTACAATTGGGAGAATGGACAATGATTGTGCATGGGAATACCATTAAGGTAAAACATAAGACTCACAATCATTTAAGGGGGACTACCCATGGCAGAGAACCTTATTGACCACAAACATAAGAAATCTACTTTGAAGATGTGGGGAAATTCCCCCCCTTGATGGTAGCACTCCATTTGCGACGTCATTTCCATGCCACCATTATGTCACTTCGAGCTTCCTTGGTAAGCTCCTCTTCTTTAATGTGTGTGATCTTCTTGGGATGTTCAATCTTCATCATGGATAAGAGGGTCTTACCACTTGTCATTGCAACAAGGGCAATGTCTACTCTTGTACAAGGGTAGTAAATACCATGAGGAATATACCACTTCAAAAGATCATATTTGCAATTCAAGAACTTCATAGTGATAGTCAAACAAGAGTTAACAACAAATAGATTCAACCAAGACACATTCTCCAAAAGCATAAGCATAATCATTAGATCATCCCCATGGAAATGAAAAGGGGATGCATATATCATTGAACTAGTCTGAAACATCATAAATGATGCATCCTTGTGACCAATATAGCCTTTCATTCAAGCATATCTCTTGAAAAACATGATTTGCATCGTGATCGACCAACTTTGGAGCATTAAATACTTCAGCCATCTACTTGTATGACCAACATCCATCAATGCTAAGCAAAACAATAAAATACTAAAACTTTTGAGCATCTAACTTGCAATGCTTCAGCCATGAAGGAAATTTGAGAGAAACCCCCAAATCAAACAAAGCAAAGCTGGAGGCTGAAATTCACATCAATCAGAGAGGCAATGAGAGGTCCTTTTATGCAAAAGTGAAGTGTAGATACCAAGAAATTTCCACACCAAAGGATGGGCGAAAATCTATGCATTGTTGTTCGAGAGAGCTGCTGCAATTTTGGACAGAGAAATGACAATTTCTCCTTAAATACAAATCAACCAAAGCTAAAAATTAATGAGCATCAAGCTCATAGCATGCCCCAGCTTCCCCTAAGAGGAATTTACAAAATTGTACTCCAGTAGGCACAATTGTGAGCAAGATCGATGAGCAAAGAATGAAGCAGCACAGACAATGGCAGCAAAATTTTGCAGATCCGAACGGTGAGAATGTGCGTCGTAGTGTATAAGAAACTTTAGCAAAAATAATTTTGAAATCTGATGGTGGTATAAGGAGAATTTGACGCTACAAAATCCGGGAAGAAAAGGGGCAAAATGGTAGAGTGTGAAGAAGATGATTAGGTGGCACTAGGACATGGGCAGGAGGCTAGGGTGGATGATATGGCTCTTATACCACATGTAGGTGCAAGCATGGAAGCATGATGGAGGTAGACAAGAGGTAGAGATAATGGCACAAGTATGAAGGCAATGAGCAACTGATTCATAGAATGGAGTACATATAAGCAATTGCTCATGAGTAGGTGGGATCTAGATCCACAATCATCTCAATCAGGAAGACCACCAATGTCTCCTAGAATCTACATGCCACACTCCTATATTCACTCAATCACACCTACTGACTAATAGATCATCATTCACACCTAATCAGGCACACCTACACACACACATGTGTTCACACACTCACTCATGTGATCACACTCACAACCATAGACCTTATGACCCTTGGTATGATCCCATTACATCGATTTGTCCCAACAAAAGATGTAGAATATATACAAACCCATTTAGAGTTATGGTTAGAGCATCTAACCCTTTCCTTTATAGCACTCTATATGTGTTAGTGCTATGCACATGTGATCACATGATGTTGAGCTGATCTCTCAACAATGACTTCATAAGTGCAATCTAAGTTTGCAACTCAAAAAATGTCGATGGGCATCTCCATCAGTCAAGTTTCTAGGTTTCATAATCTCTGTAGCTAGTATTTAGATGGATAAATCCAAAGTTATGAAAATATCCTGAACCACAGTCAGTCAAGCAATTACAACACTTTTTGGCCATGATCAATTTTACAACTAGATTTCTTCTAGAAAAAGGCAAGAGATTTGTGTAGCTTTAAGAAAACAGAAAGCACGGGTTGTATTCATGGACAAATCACATTTTCAAGCAAGGGTTATAGGGAGACATCCTGCGACCACATTCTACCACAGTCACTATGCAGTCTGACAAAAGTCTAAGTTGCTCTAATAGGAAACAATTCGACTATGTGGTTCGATAGAAGTCTGCTGACCAAAGTTCTTCTGTTTTTTATCCGTTCTTTCAAATCCAACTTAACAACATGATTCTAAATTGTATCAGATTTCTGAATATGTTTTCGGATTGTGAAATAGAGAAGATTTTCTTGTTAGATTGAGGTTCATCTATAGTTGTCAGAAGACAATCTGACACAGTTTTGAATATCAAATTCCAAAGTCTGGCCAATATGAAGCATAAATCCAAAGTCTAAACAAACTGAAGCATGTCTTTGAGGTACATTTATCTCAATATTTTCTGATTTTCATAAGCAACAATTAGTTTCTCATTTACAAATTGTCATGACAAAGTTCAAGAAGAAGAATTCAGCAAAGCAATGTTCATCATGTGGAAGTGTTGACCATGGTCCGAAAGATTGCTATATGTATCTATGTAAGCATTGCAAACAATATGGGCAATGAAGAAGATATTTCCCTGATCTATTGGAAGCAAAATTCTATGATATATTTCCTACAATTTTTCAGACAAAGTATGACTGGAAGGTCAGGAAGTTATTAGTTTTTTCTTTCTTTTGAGCATAATCAGATTAATGAGAAGTTTTCAGAAAATGTTGAGTGCTTTAAGGGTCCAATCATCTTAAAAAAATCAAATGAAATCCAACCAATAGTGTTGATAGAAATTCAGATATCAAATTGCAAGATGCAATTGAATTCAACTCAATCATTGAGTGAAGAAAAGGATGAGGACAATGTCCCATAAGAATAATTCACAGAGGTGGTATCACAAACAGAAAATTCAGATTTGAAGGATAATTAATCTGAAATATTTTATGATTCTTTGATTGAGTTTGAGGATGAGTTCTTTGATGCAAATGATGACAATATGCAATCAGATTTTGGCTTACAGTCAGATTCCAATCTTGGCAATGTTCAATTGTTTGGAAGAACTTGAGTACAAAAGCACAAACTAAAAATAAAAAGAAAGATGAAGATTATGTTTATGCTAGTGGTTATGCGATGCAAAGGATGTAAGATGAGGGTAAATGGAGAAGTTGAACTCGGAGCCAAAAGAGCCCAAAATGGAGCCGAAAGAGCTGAAATGAGTTCCCTAATCACCTCTACTTCATACCAAAAGTATTGTGACACTTGGTAAGTGTTCAAGGTCAAAGTAGACTTGAAAAATAGAAAATTAGAAATTCAGCAAGTAATCAGGCAGCAGTCCGATAATTCTAGGTAGTTCAACAAGATTCTGAAGGTTGCAAACAATCCAAAAGATGGATTTGCAATTTGATCTCAGTAAAGGAAAGTTTGAAGATCTAACATTATTTTTTATAATCTTTAGTTCAGCAAATGATGATCAAATATTTGGCATAATGTGGATAAACCATCCAAAAGTTCGACTCCAGTCTGATGATAATTTGATAGCAATACAACTACAGCCTAAAGATAGTCTAACTATCTATTATCTTATTTCTATTTTATTATTCAAAATCCAACTTGATAGAAAGTTTTTGCTACGTATGAGCTTTATGGATATGTTTTCATTTCTTGTTATTGGAAATATTCTGATAGTTAGTTTGGAGTTTGACAATAGTTTGATCTAAGCAGTCACTATGGCTGATTCTAGAAAGAAAGCATAACCCAGCCAAGGGAATAAAGCTAATTTAGAATTCAATATTCCAATGGTTTGATCAAAGTCAAATGCAAATGGTTCAAAGACAAATGAAGGATTTCTTTGAGGACTAGATATAACCGACATATGTTGTAGGAGCTTCATTGACATGTTCCTAATGGAGCAATATATCCATTTTGTTCCAGTTGAATGTGAATATGCTGATTCATGCATGGTTCTATTTGTTTATGTTGTATGAACTAGCATGGATGCATTATGTTTTATGGGTTCCCAACCATGGCATGTTGCCATAAAATAGTGGTATTGTAATCAGTGATGCACTTACATTGTATTTGTGCATAATGACACATTAGGCACTATGTCTTAGTTTTTCTTTATTGCACAATAATTTCTATCTTTTGTAATTCGGAGGACAGTTGTGTTTGGAGGTAGATGGAACCTTGGTACTGCACCAAGCTCTTCTCTCTATTTTCTAGCATAGTATTGGATTGATGAGATGTTGCATCATGAAGAAAGTCTACTAAATTCCATTAGAATGGAACATAAAAATAATATAGTGGGTTTGAGTCTTGAACATTTTGAGAAAGTGTCAACCACCGAGCTTAGGGGGTTCAACTCATAAAATTTTAGTGCAGCACGTGCATTCAAAAGAAGGGGTATTTTAATTTAACTTTTTGGAAAACTTTAATAGGTTTACAATAACAGGAGAGGTTTTTTAATTCAACTTTAGAAAAAAATCAATTACTTCATAAGTAAAGAGGGGTGTTTTTATTGGGGGAAACTTTTAGTTGAGGGGTTTTCTAAATACCCCTTGAATGCACGTGATATGTAGGGTTTCTAAGTAGTGCACCCTTGAGCCACCGAGTGTGCCAGGTGTTGAGGGTTAACTAGGCACCTAGGCTAAGTTAAGCTAAGGATGGTCATAAGTAGTACTTGGTGAATCATACGTCACATGGGAGTTAGTAACTACTCAACATGTTCATTCTTGATGTATTGATTAATGATTTGCATGTATGTTTCATGGAAGATGATTATTTCTGATGTAGTTCTATTCCAATAGCAGTCTCTGACTTTGTTCCGATGATTATTTCATATATCTGTAATTCAAAATTCCTGTTGCACGTCTAATTTGGCCTGTAACAAAAGGGAAAAAGGGAAATAAAGAAAAGGGATAAAAGGGAAAAGGGAAAAGGGAAAGGGAGAAAAGGGACAAAAGAGAAGGATGAGAAAAGAGAAGGGAGAAACGGAAGAAGGAGAGGAAGAAAAGAGAAAAGAGAAAGGTGAAAAGGAAAAAATAGAAGAAGGAGAAAAAAGAAGGGAGAAAGGGAGAAAGAAAAGAAAATGAAAAGGGAAGGAAAGGGAAGGGAAGGGGAAGGGAAGGGAAAGGCAAAGGGAAAGGCAAAGGGAAAGGGAAGAGAAAGGAAAAGGGAAGGGAAGGGGAAGGGGAAGGGAAGAGCAACAGCATGCAGGCAGTACCCATAGAGCTATTCATCGCAATTGAGGAGATTTGCACGGAGGCAGTTCATGTACTTGCAGATGAACCTTGGATCATTGATAGTGGTGCATCACACCACATGACCAGTCAGAAGGATTGGTATACCTCTCTACAACTGATAGGGAATGACATCATGGTAGCAGTCGGCAATGATGCAAAATGTCTAGCAAAAGGAAAAGGTATGATTGCTCTCAAGTCAGATGGAGTTATAAAACAGTTGTCTGATGTTCTTTATGTGCCAGATATCAAGAGGAACTTGTTGTCCGTTTCTGCGATCACGGATCGGGACCTCAAAGTTCAATTCGATAAGAATGGTGCATAGATCCTGAATCTTCAAGGAAAGGTCATTGGTAAAGGTACACGACGCAACAACATTTACAAACTCTCAGCTTTCAGTGCTCAAGCGGATGTGAAGAACACTAAGCTGTGGCATGAGAGGTTTGGTCATCTAAACCTTAGTTCTTTGAAGGAGATGCATAAAAATGGAATGATTGCAGACCTACCAGAAATTTCAGATCTACCCGATGTATGTGAAGCTTGCATGGTGGGCAAGCAGCATCGGCAGCCCTTTCCTAAAGAGGCCAGCAGAGTAAAGGCTCCTCTAGAGCTTGCTCACACGGACCTCTGAAAAAAGATGGAGATGGAAACTTTGGGTGGTTCCTTCTACTTCATGACGCTGATCGATGACTACAGTAGAAGGATATGGATATACTTCCTGAAGACGAAAGACAAGGGGGGGTTTTAGATGTAAGTTCACTTACGGGTGGACATTGGGGGGGGTTTTAGATATCGATGCTCCACTCTTGTGTAACTACGCGGGAACCAACTAACTCTACTTGTAAGCCTCCCATATGAGGAGAAGGCATTTGAGTAGCTCGGTTATCCAGTAGGTCCTGGTTTGGACACCAGATGGGGGCTGTGTGTGGCCTAATGGCTGGGCGGCTTTAGATAGAGTTGGCACACTGCCAACTAGGCTACATGTAAGTGCAGGAAGGCATCCCTTGACTGACCGCACTGAGGGTAGACAGAGCATTTCTCGGGGTAGCCCACTCTCGGGTTGCGGGGCCCATTTGGAGCCTCAGATGATCCTAGATGGCTGTGGGCCGAACGGACACCATAGGTGAGTTGCTTTGTTTTGCACACCGGTTCTATCGTATGGTCGGTGGCCTATTTCGGGACCGACCCCCAATCGACCATTTTGGGTGGACTGGGTCGGCCACCCAATTGAGCCTAACCGACTACGACTGGTAACTATATAAGAGCAAGCCTGTGAAGCCCATTTCATCACTGGCTATAGCAACCTTGATTCCTTAGCATTCAACCTCCGTCTTCTACTATCTCCAACATGCCATTGAAGCTTCTTTCACAGGAGTGCACGGCTGGGAAGCAGTGCCATCTATTGTATCAATTCTATAGTAATCAAAATTTTGATTCTCCATACTATCTTGTTTTCTCTCTTGCATACGAGATCCTGTTATCTGTTGAGCACAGACGTATTATTTTCTTACAGAGAACCGGCAAAAACAGTCCAAATGAAGCTCAACATAGCTCCAAGTTCCACGGCTCTCTATGGAGAATAAGGGCGCAATAAGAGCGAACGTAGGCATAGAGCGAAAGCCACCCAAAGAGATTTGAGCCGTTGAAGGAGTGAAGTAGCTGAAGGCCAATTCTGAGTGCAGATACCCTCCCAGAGTTTTTGATCATTGGCGGCCTTGCACCATTGCTGGCTCACACAAGACACTCATGCCAAAGTTTGGGAAACTGCAACAAGCAAGAGCAGTGATAAAAGCTCCACTTTAGAGGATGAGGAGGAAGAAAGTGAATCGATGGGTGCTACAATACATGCGAAGGATGACAAAGGCAGCCCACTCTCAGGTTGCGAGGCTTGTTTGGAGCCTCAAATGATCCCGGATGGCTCTGGGCTGAACGGGGACCATAGGATAGTTGCTCTGTTTTGCACACAGGTTCTATCATGTGGTCGATGGTCTATTTCGGGACCGACCCACAGTCGACCGTTTTGGGTGGATTGGGTCGGTCACCCAATTGAGCCTAACAGACTATGATTGGTGGCTATATAAGAGCAAGCCCGTGAAGCCCATTTTATCACTATCTATAGCAACCCTGATACCTTAGCATCTAGCCTCCATCTTCTATTGTTTCTTACTCACCATTGAAGCTTCTTTCATAGGAGTGCACGATTGGGAGGTAGCGCCATCTATTTTATCAGTTCTATAGTAATCAAATTTTTGATTCTCCATACTATCTATTTTCTCTCTTGTGTACGAGATCCTGTTACCTGTTAAGCATAGATGTATTATTTTCTTACAATTCCAAGATGAAATACTAGACCAAGCAGCAGGGCATGAGATGTATTCTGTATGTGATGGGTATTCTAGGTACTTTCAAATTCATATTCGGGAGGAAGATCAAAAGAAAACATCATTTGTCACACCTTGGGGAGTTTTTGCTTACAGAGTGATGCCTTTTGGGTTGACCAATGCACCAACTACATTTCAAAGGTTCATGAGTCAAGTCCTGGAGCCTTACTTGGGAAAGTTCATAAGAGTGTTTTCGGATGATTTTTGCATTTATTCTCGATGCATAGATCACATGGAGAAGTTAAAGATGGCCTTAGCTAGGATTGATGAAGCAAAAGGGTGTCTAAATCCTATCAAGTGTCATTTGGATCAAATAAAAGTAGTCTTGTTGGGGCATATTGTGTCTGAAGAAGGCTTGCAAAGGGATCCTAACAAGGTTCAAGCAATCATGGCATTGCCAAGTCCTCAGAGTGTCACTGGTGTTTGCAAAATTTTAGGAAAGAGCAAGTATTATCAATGCTTTTGTGATGATTTCACAGAGATAGTGCATCCCATGAACTTGTTGACAAGAAAAGGAGTTTCTTTCCAATGGGGTGTGGAGCAACAAGAGTCTTTCCAGCAACTTAAGGAGGCCATGAGTAAGGGCCCAATATTGAAGCCCCCTGATTAGTGTTAAGACTTTTATGTAAATCCAAGTGTATCTTTGCATTCAGTTGGTGATGTATTGCTACAAAAAGGAGAGGCAGGTAGAATGCAACCCATCTATTATGCCAGCTGACAGCTTACAGATGTGGAAACAAGGTATGAAGAAATGGAGCAGCAAGCCCTCTCTTTGGTGTTTTCATTCAGGAAGTTTCGCTCATATTTATTACCTCGACCATTTTTCTTCATTACCTCTCAGTTTGTATTAGCATATCTAGTTCGCAAGCCTAATCCTGGGGGGAGATTTGCAAAATGGTTGTCAGAGCTTCAAGAGTTCTCTTTCTCTTTTGTCACCGAAAATACGACTAGGTCCACTATGGCAAATTTGCTCATAGGACCGAAGGATCTAGGAGAAGAAAAGAAATGTAAGGAGAACATTAAAGATGAAAGAGATATACCACCAACAGTAAATTTTGATGGGGCTTTTAGTGCTTCATGCCAACAAGGAGCCGGGGGGATGGTCTTGATGAATTCTAAAGGTTAAGAAGTATGGGCAAGAGGACAAGAGCTTCCAGGTATCACAACTAACAATGTAGCTGAGTATAATGCTTTGATTCTTGGTCTGGAGGGTTGTCTTCAAAGTCAAGTTAAAGAATTGGAAGTAAGAGGAGATTCTCAACTTATTATAAAGCAAATGCAAGGGCATTACAAGACAAGAAGTCCTCATTTGAAGGAGCTTAATCAAAAGGCTATGGCACTATGTAGTCAATTTGATTTTTTCAAGTTTGTTCATATAAACAGAAATGAAAATCAAAGGGCAGATGAGTTAGCTACTCAACCCATTGTAGTACAAGACTGGGGGGTGGTTTCTTTGGTAGACATTAGATGGCCAGAACTACAAGATATTTAGCAATATGTGGAAGAAGGCATGTTTCCTTGAGGGTTAACTCCACAACAAAAGCACAGATTGGTAAGGAAGGCTTGTCCCTATACTATTGTTGATGACATTCTTTATAAATTAGGAAAAGACAAGGTGCTCCATCGGGTGGTTCATCCCATGGAGACTAGGAGAATCTTAGAAATGTGTAATGAATGCTCTGGTCATTTTTCTTCAACAAGCACAGTTAGGAGAATTCTTAATACAGGTTACTTTTGGCCATGCCTCCATAAGGATGTATATGAATGGTGTCGAAGTTGTAAAGTATGCCAAAAGTTTGGAAGGCGACAATTAATTCTTGGGCCCTTAAAGCCTATTCCAGCATATGGACCATTTGAGAGGTGGGGGTTGGACTTTGTGGGACCACTCCCTCGCTCATCTCAAGGCAAGCATTATTTATTGGTGGCCACAAATTATGCAACTCAGTGGGCAGAGAGGCCAAGGCCACAGTCAATAGCAAGGCAACTACAGTTGCAAAATTTCTCTTTGATCAAATTTGTTCATGCTTAGGTTGTCCTTTGGAAATTCCCACTGATGGAGGAACCTCTTTTAGAAATGAACTAATTGAAGATGTGGTGCATAATCAAAGATAAATCATAGCATGTCCACGCCATACTATCCCCAATGTAATGGCTTGGCTAAGAAAACAAATGGATTGTTGTGCAATTCAATGGGAAAGCTTGTAGGCACCAAGAAAAGGCATTGGGATAGGCACTTGGCAGAAGTTTTATGGGCTTATAGAACCACACACAAGCTAGCTATTGGGTTTACACCATTCGAACTAGTGTATGGAATAGAAGCCACTTTACCCATTGAATTGGAGATACATAGTCTTTGCACTGCTGTTGCAAGAATAGAAGGACAAGAGGATGCTTATGCTCAACGCTTGGTACAGCTAGAAGTCTTGAATGAATGCAGATTATAGGACTTACAAAACTTGGAATCTTCTCAAAAAAGGTGCAAGGCCCGTTTTGACACCAAATTATGCAAGAAGAAAGATATTGCAGAAGGAGATTTGGTAATGAGATTTGATAGCCGTTTGGACAAGCGACTAGACAAAAAGTTTATCGATCAATGGGAGGGACCATATCAAGTCAAAAAGAAGTTCAGGAATGGAACCTATCAGCTTGAGGATGTTGATGGCATGGTGATACCTGGACACACCAATGAGTATCACCTTAAATTCTTCTATACTCGACCACCTTGAGGGCTAGCAAACCTTCTCTATCATTGGAGAGGATTTGCTTGGGGGGGAAAGATGTGACGCCAAAAATTGATATTTTTAATTTGGCATTGGTATTATTTTCTTCTATGTTTGGTAAGAGTTTGAGTATCAAGTGATAGCCTAGTGGCTCTCACTTATTTCTATTTTTCCAAGATTTTGTATGGGATTGAGAGGATGAGTGGAATGGATCATTGTAAATACCATAGGTATGAATTATAAATACCTTGGTATGGGGTGAGAGTTATTTGTGTATGGGATATTATGGGGTTTTTAGAAAATAGGAAGAGTGAGTCATATAAAGAGGTGGGCTCATATCCATGTGTTCCAATAATATAAGAGAGGCCACATGCCAAGCGTGTGGAAGGCATGTGGAGGAGTGTGAAGTCAAGACGAATCCTTCTAGAATTCCTATGTGGAATAAGGAGGATGTGGACATGTGGAAAAGAGAGGGTCCCTATGGGCTCCATGTGGGGAGACTCTTGACTTTCTCAATATTTTAAGAGTCTTGAGCATCTTGTGATGGAACACATGGCAAGAGTAGCCAAAAAGGACATGGATTGTGACATACGGGCTTATGTGATTGATGGGGAAAAGAATCTATAGGCAGCAATTGTAAATGGGTGAAGGAGGGTGATAAAATCTTTATAAAAGGAGCCCTCCTCTCCCTTGTTCATTAATTTCTTCTACCATTAGGCCTCATGTTGCTATAGCTCTAGTCTCCTCAAGCCTCTTCCATGAGCCTTCTCTCCCTCTTGTAGATATTCTCTTATGTAGATTCTTGAGTCCATCTCTTTGGTTTATTCTCTCTCCATGAGTAGTCTTGGAGTTTTCGCTCCCTCTTGTATGTATGAAACCTCTTCTTCTCCCTTATGTTTGTAGTGTTGGAGCTGATTCTCACTCTATTGGTAATGAAGGTCACTTCAGGTTCTCTCTCTCTTGAGTGTCTCTTCCCTTTTCTTTCTTTCAAAGCCTTAAAAGTTCTTTCTATTCGGCTGCTCACTGTGCACACATGGTCCATCTGTTTCCCGAGCCACCATGTAGGCAAAATTAGCATGGGTTGAGGGCAGTTTTCATGACAGTTTGACCCCCTGTTAATGTTTTGCTCATAACTTTCTCCTCGATAGTCCAATTTTTATGAAATTTATATCAGCATGAAGATATCCTTAAGGCGCATGTTCCTATGTGATCAGATCTTGAATCAGATGCTATTGCAAAAATTTATGAGTCTTTGTGTCTGATAGTCTATTTTCATGATTATTTTTACCCCCGTCTAGTAAACTGTCCATAACTTTTTGGTCGCTTCTGTGTTTCTTATGAACCATATATTAGCACGAAGCTCTCTTTAAGACACATGTCTGTATGTACTTAGATATTGAATCAAATATTTCTGCAAAATGTTATGAGTCTCTGTGTTTGACAGTTTGTTTTTATGATAGTTTTTACTCCCTTTCAGTAAACTGTCCATATCTCTTCAACCGTCTATCTGTTTTCAACGAAACTTATATCATCGTGAAGCCCATCTTAAGGCGCATCTTTTTTGTTTGAATCTTTGATATCATGTCTTTATTGAAAGTTATAGGCCTCTGTGTCTAATGACAATTTGTAGAGTGTTTTGAGTTGTGTCTAATAACAGTATATGCTCGCCATGACTTTATTTTTTTGATTCGAGGCCATTTTGGGGCCCGTTTTAAAGGTGGAAGTTCTCCACAAGCACTGAGAAAAAGGCCTTGTTTTTGTTGTGTGACCATTGTTCTATAGGTTGGTGGAAAGTTGCCATAGAAGTTGCATCATATGCCTGTGTGTAGAGATATTGAGAGATACAGAATCATCCTTATTGCCTGTTCATGCAAAATAGTCACTAGGAAGTGATTGTGTGGTCAAATACCACTTTCTTCAGTTTTGTAGATTTGCCCTTGTGAGGCAGAAGCTATGTTTTTTACAGTGACAGAATATTTTGCAGTGTTCTGTAATGGCGTCTAATTCTTTCACAGATTGTCACTGAAAAGCTTGACAAGAACAACTCCCAAGCATGGAAGTTTAGAATGACAAATTTCCTTATGGGAAAAGGCTATTGGGAGTTCATTACAGGAAATGAAGAAGAACCAATTCTTCCTAATGTTCCCAATCAACAGGAAATGCAGGCATTTAAAGGATGGCATGAGAGAGCCAGAAAAGTTATGTACTAGTTGTCTATCAGTATTTCGGATTCTATGATTGTGCATATTCAGGATGCAAGTACGCCAAAGGAGGCATGGGATACTTTGGCAAAAATGTATAGCACGAATACACAAGCCAGGAAAATGCAGCTCAAGTAGGAGTTGTACAATGTGCAGAAAGAAAATATGAGCATCAATGACTACCACATGAAGTTGAAGAAGAATGCAGATGCACTTGCTTCCATTGGATTGCCAGTGGAAGATGATGATTTAGTTTTTGTGAACTTGAATGGTCTAGGAAAGGATTATGCACAATTCCGGACATCCATTGTCGTCCATGAAAAATTTCCTGATTTTGAGGAGTTGTTTGCTCTTCTAATTTATGAAGAGCAGAGAAATGGTGGTGCATCTTCTTCAGGAGGAACCTCAAAAGAAACTGTCTTCTACTCAAATGCTAGAAGAGGTAGAGGTAGAGGTAGAGGAGGCTGATCTGGAGCTGTGGTAGAAATCAGAATATGTGGCAAACTCAAGAAAACCAGTCCTATGGAGGAGGACGTGGTAACTCTAGAGGCAGGGGGAGCCAAAGAGGTCGTGGTGGATGGGAGAGAGGCCAAAATGCAAATAGCAATGTTGAATGCTACTACTGTGAGGGTTAAAGGTCATTGTGCCTTTACCCCGGTTATGTACAATACTCAAACACATATATAAATGAATGAAAAAGAAGATTAGGGTGGTTCTGCACCCACCAAACTTGTGTGGCTCTCTGTTTTATCTCTCTCCTTCTTCTGTTCTTGCTTCCGTTGAGAGCACTCTCAACTGGTATCAGAGCTCGCGTGATCTAGCTGAGCGTGCGTGAATGCTTGGAAGCTAGGCAGCTCTGTGGGAGGAAGGAGAAGCTCTGTGGGAAGCTTTGTGGGTGACTTTACTTGCATCCGAGTGTGCAGAGACCTTGGAGGAACCTTTGGAAAAGTCACTTTGGCTTTGCGAAGTGGTTTTGAGAGCTTGTTAAGTGGTTTCAAAGAAAAAGTCGTTTTTTGAGCTTTTTCCTGTTCCGTTCGATGACAGAGACTCCGTATTGACTTGTAGAGGCAACTATTGCTTGCTTTTGGTGTCCACATTACTTCAGGAGCTTGGAAACACCTTCATTCTTGAATCTGGGATCATTTCATTGGATTTCTGACTCACTGTGTCAGTTCTTGCGTTTTTTGCCCGGGTGTTGGAACTCAAGTTTGGAGCAACCATTTGCAGATCTGTCAGTTCCAGTGGACTCAGGAGGTCCTAAAACTTCTATGTTGCTCATCATTCGCACTCCGGTGGAGTTTACAAATAGCTCTGTTTCCAAAAACGTTTTTCAGTCCGTGTGTTGGACCCAGTGATTGAGACCACGGTTTCTAAAACCGTCTGTCCCATTGCGTTCCGGACACCCAAAAACCCCTACCTATTAGTTCTTGCGCGATTCGGTGGAGGATTTTCAGAGTTATAGATCTCTGTGTATTCGATTTCGTCTCTCTGTTATGCATTTTTCATTCTAAGGTTTTGAAACCTTAGATTTATGCCACATGGCAGTGGATAAGTATTGACTCCCATTTCTCACTCATCGGTTGGGATTTTGGAGTTCTGGCATAAGAGAGATATTTGTAGATTTTCTTGCTGAGTCCGATTATGCAATGGCACCCATGTTTTGAGGCATCTCAGGTTCTATTTTCAGTAGCGCTCATTACCATGGGACTATGATTTCTTGAGCATACCTTATGCAGATCACTCTGGTTGCAGTTTGAGCAGTGTGCGCTCATTCGTGGTATGCATTGGGTTGCAGTGGATGATTTATAGGCCATTTGGATGCATTGCGGTCCTTGTTGGATGCGCTGATAGGCCCAAATTGCCTTGTGGGATGCTATTTTTTATGGATGCTTTGCACATGGATGCTGTTTTATGCTGAGGGACAACTTTGACACATTGCTGGTGATGCACTGATAGTGCTATGCTCTCTTGGATGAGATATTATTGATGCATATGCCAGTGGACGGTGTTTATGCTTGAGTCATTTGGCACTTATTGGCATTTTCTTTTGGGCGAGATTTGCTCATATGGATGCATAGTATATGCACATGAGTTAGATGCATCTTTTGATGCTTTGAGCTTTGAGTTTTGGTGACATTTCACTCTATTGTGGCATACACATTTGGGTAGTGTTACCATTGTGGCAAGAAGGGCCATATGAAAAAGGATTGCTACAAGCTGAAAAGAGAGCAAAAGTATAAGAAAAAGAATGCAACTTGGGGTGCAAATCAAAAGGAAGAGAGTCCAAGGGAGGACAAAGGAAAAGTGAAGATCGAGGAGATCAATGCAGTCACACATGATAGTGACAATGATGTTCTCTTCATGTCTAGTTTATCTGCAGAGTTGCTTGCCACTTCAGATGATGCATATTCCCAGGATTGGATTTTGGATTCTGGTGCTTCATTCCATGTTACTCCCCATAGGGAATGGTTCTCCACTTATGACAGTGGAAAGACAGGTTGTGTGCATCTTGGAAATGACTATGGATGTGACATAGTGGGAGCAGGTGACATAAAGTTTTCTTTTGCAAATGGGTCAGCATTTGTTTTGAAACATGTGAGACATGTGCCTAAGCTGACCAAGAGTCTTATTTCAGTGGGTCAGCTAGATGATGCTGGTTTTCACACCACTTTTGGCTTTCAGAGTTGGAAAATTCAGAAGGGCTCTATGCTTTTGGCCAGGGGTGCCAAGTGTGGGACTTTGTATCCCTTACATGTATCAGGGGTATTTGATCATGTTGTTACAATATCCGAGCAGCCAAGCACTTCTTTGTGGCATTGCAGGTTGGGGCACATGAGCCAGAATGGAATGAAACTGTTATGCCGTTTGGGTTATGTACCGCATTTGAGTTTCTCTGATTTTGAATTTTGTGAGCATTGTCTCTATGGGAAGCAGACTAAATCAGCCCATAAAAGAAGGGGAAAGAAAGAGTTTGAAATGCTTGATTTGGTGCATTCAGACGTATGTGGTCCCATGCCTACACGGTCATTAGGTGGGGCTGAATACTACGTGACATTCATTGATGATGCAACTAGGAAAGTGTGGGCTTATGCTATAGCTCGGAAGAGTGATGTGTTCCAGGTATTTCAGAAATGGCTGGCCTTGGTTGAGAATCAGTCAGGTAGAACGCTTAAATGCCTACGGACTGACAATGGTGGAGAGTATCTCTCTCATGACTTTCAGCATTTCTGTGATACACGTGGGATTAAGAGGGAGCTCACATCCCCTCGTGCTCCAGAGCAAAATCCAAGTTGCAGAAAAGATGAATCGTACCATTCAAGAAAGGTTGCAATGCATGCTTTCCAATGCAAGTCTTTCTGGTGGTTTTTGGGCTGAGGCAATGAAGACTGCAGTGCATGTGATCAATAGATCACCTAGTAAGAGTTTGGATGGTGGTATTCCTGAAGAGGCATGGAGTGGCAAGAAGCCCTCTTACTCTCATTTGCGTATATTTGGGTGTGAGGCATATGCACATGTGCCAAAAGAGCTTCGAAAGAAGCTAGATCCTAAGTCTAGGAAATGCATCTTTTTGGGTTATGGTGAAAGTGGAGAGATGGGCTATCGTCTCTGGGATCCAAAAGCAAAGAAGATCATACGTAGCCATGATGTGGTCTTCAATGAGAAGAAGATGCATAAGGCACCCATGAGGGATGTGGAAATGAGGAGAATCACTTTCCAGGATGTGAATCCACCTGCATATGTTGATAGACAGCAAGCTGTCCATGCAACAAATGTGCAAGAAATGGTACCACCAAGTACTCCTACAGGTATACAATCAAGGGTAGATGATGAATCATCTATTGGTGGAAATGATGAGCCAAATGTGGCTGATATGCAGGTGAGACAGCAAGCTGAAATGCCCTTGAGAAGATCATCTAGAGTGTCTAGACCGCCTGATAGGTTTGTTCCAGGGGTAGACTATGTGATGCTTACTGATTGCGGGGAGCCTTCTTGCTACAGAGAGGCTATGATGCGTGAGGATCAACGCAAGTGGGAGTATGCTATGCAATCAGAGATGAGTTCACTTATGAAGAAAAAGACTTGGGACTTGGTTTCTTTGCCACATGGAAAGAAAGCATTGCCATGTAAATGGGTCTACAAAATGAAGGTCACAGGTGATGATGTGCCTAGGTACAAGGCCTGTTTGGTTGCTAAAGGGTTCAAGCAAGAGAAGGGTGTGGACTTTGATGAGATATTCTCTCCGGTTGTGAAGATGACCACACTTAGATGCATGCTTGGACTAGTGGCATCAGAGGATATGGAGCTTATGCAGATGGATGTCAAGACAGCTTTCTTGCATGGGGATTTGCATGAGGAAATTTACATGATGCAGCCGGAAGGCTTTGAAGAAAAGGGCAAAGAGCATTTAGTTTGCAAGCTGAAGAAGAGTCTCTATGGTCTTAAGCAAGCACCTAGAGAATGGTATCAGAAGTTTGATGCTTTCATTCGGTCCCAGGGTTTTAGGAGGAGTGAAATTGATCATTGCCTCTACATCAAAAGGGCTAAGGATAGTAGCCTGATAATCCTGGCACTATATGTGGATGATATGCTATTGGCTAGCAAGAATACTTATGAGCTAGATGCATTAAAGGCCAAGTTGCATGAGGCCTTTGATATGAAGGATTTGGGACTTGCAGGTCATATTCTTGGTATGCGCATCACGTGTGATCGGAGTAGGAAACTCCTTTGGCTTTCACAAAAAGAGTATGTTACAAAAGTATTGCAGCGTTTCAATATGGAGGGGGGGAAGGCAGTGAGTACTCCATTGCCTCCATATGTGAAATTGAGTCATACAGATAGTCCCAAATCAGATGAGGAGAGGGCCATGATGGCCAAGGTTCCTTATGCATCAGCAGTTGGGAGTCTTATGTATGCTATGATAGCTACTAGACCAGACATTGCATTTGCAGTGGGAGTTGTTAGCCGGTATATGGCTAATCCAGGAAAAAGGCATTGGGAGGCAGTTAAGTGCATCATGAGGTACATGAAGGGTACCAAGGAGATGTGCGTCTGCTTTGGTAGAGGAGACATGTGTGTACTTGGGTACAAAGATTCAGATTATGCAGGGCATGTGGATAGTAGGAGATCCACTTTTGGTTATGTGTTCACCTTTGCAGGTGGTGCAGTGTCGTGGATGTCTCAAGCACAGAAGTGCATTGCTTTGTCTACCACAGAGGCTGAGTATGTTGCAGCCACAGAGGGTTGCAAGGAGGCTATATGGCTTGATCGGCTAGTGGGAGATTTGGGGATTCATACAGGTGTACCGACATTGCATAGTGATTCCATGAGTGCTATTCAGCTAGCACGGAATCTGGTCTTTCATGCAAAGACCAAACACATTGAGGTCAGGTACCATTTCATCAGGGAGGTACTTGAGGACAGGCGCATAGAGCTTGTCAAGGTTCATACAGATGATAACTAACCCTGCAGATATGCTGACGAAGAGTCTACCTAGTCAGCGGTTTGAGTATTGTCGTGTATTGATGGGCATTGGATAGTATGCTCACTGGTTGTTCTCCCTTAAAGGCACATTGTCCTTTAAGTGGGAGGTTGTGGGGGTTAAAGGTCATTGTGCCTTTACCCCAGTTATGTACAATACTCAAACACATATATAAATGAATGAAAAAGAAGATTAGGGTGGTTCTGCACCCACCAAACTTGTGTGGCTCTCTGTTTTATCTCTCTCCTTCTTCCGTTCTTGCTTCCGTTGAGAGCACTCTCAACTACTGTGGTAAAATGGGTCATATGGCTAAAGATTGCTACCAAAAGTAGAATGACATCATGAATGGAAAATTGCAGCAAGGGAATTATGCACCTTCTAGTAGACGGGGTGATGATAGAAATGAGCATTTGTTTATGGTGTAGCACATGACCAATTCTGTGACAAGTGCAGAAGAAAGCAATGATGTGTGGTATGTTGACTCAGGTGCGTCAAACCACATGACAGGTCATGCAGAATGGATGCAGGATGCAAGGAAAATGGAAAGACCAAGATTTTTGGAGATTGGTGATGATACTGCACATCCTATTGTGCGGATTGGTAAAATTTCTTTGTCTATGCAGGATGGGAAAAAGAAATACCTGTCTGATGTATTTCATGTCTCGAACATCACCAAGAACCTGGTTTTTGTTGGTCAAATGGTTGAGTAGGGCTTGCAGGTCAGATTTAATTGTCATGGATGCTTTGTTGAGGATATGAAAAATAACAATTGCTTGATAGCAAAAGGAAAGAAGAAGGGTAGGATGTTTATGTTGGATGTGGACATGCTTGAATTGAGTGCAGCAATGTTTGCACATGGGACCAGTGTAGTTGCAGATATTGATATCTGGCATAAACACGTTGGTCATGTTAATGTACAACAACTTAAATCCATGCAGGCCCAAAATATTGTTGCAAGATTACCTAAATTCAAGGTTGCAGAAATGCATAAGGTATGTGAAGCCTGTCAATTTGAAAAACAGGCAAGAAAACCATTTCCTAGGCATGTTCAAGAGAGTAAGAAGCCATTAGAATTAATCCATTGTGATGTGTGGACTACTAAAGTTGCATCTATTGGAGGATGTCATTATTTTGTCAATTTTATTGATGATTATAGCAGAAAATTTTGTGTGTATTTTATGAAAAAGACAAGTGAAGTGTTTGGGCATTTCAAAGCTTTTAAAGCTATGGTTGGAAAAGAAACAGGCCTACAAATAAAATTCCTAAGGTCAGATGGAGGGGGAGAGTACCTCTTAAATGAGTTTGCAAGGTTCCTCTAGGAGCATGGCATAAAGCAGCAATATTCATGCAGTCATACCCCACAGCAAAATGGACTTGCAAAAAGGAAAAACAGGCATATTGGAGAGGTATCTCGGGCCATGCTAAATGAAAAAGACCTACCAGATTATTATTGGGTTGAAGCAGTTGCTATAGCAATTTACATAATGAACAAGACTCCCACTGCAGCAATAGATGGCATGATGCCACAGGAGATGTATAACAGTAGGAAACTAGATATTTCTCATTTGAAAATTTTTGGTTGCATTGCCTATGTTCATGTGCCAGATGAGTTGAGGTCCAAGTTGGATCCAAAAGCTGAGAAGTGCATCTTTATTAGTTGTTCTCTGTAGCAGAAAGGGTATAGATGCTATAACCCTTCTACTCATAAGTTTACAGTGAGCAGAGATGTTGTTTTTGATGAGATGAGCAACTGGTATAAACTAGTAAATGTGATTGATGATGTAGATGCACAAAATGGTAATGTTGCACAAAATTCACAATAGCAATCACAAAATATCAGTGGACTTGCAGTGTCCTCTAGTAGTGGTTCACATACTTCGCCATGGATAGGTAGATTGAGATCAAGAGAATCTCCTCAAAGCAATGCAGATAGTGGTACACAGGTATCACCAAAAGGAAAAGAGAAGGTAGAACAGCCCATGTTTGATGTGAATGCAGGTCGTGCTCTTATGTGGATGGTGAATCCAGTGGCTCAGAACAAAGCATTGATGATGAGTTGCATTTTCCTTCTATTGTTACACTTAGAGTAAGGAAGACCAGTGATGCTTTGAGAGCACCTAGAAGTGAGCCTATTTTGTGCAGGTCTACCAGAGTCAAGTATCCTATGGATAGGCTGAAATATGATGGATTTACAGCCATTCACTATGCCTATATGGTCAAAGTGATACAGGAACCAGAACCCACTTCTTTTGAGCAAGCCATGGGAAAAGAAAAATGGGAGAAAGCCATGGATGAAGAAATGGATGCCTTGGAAGCAAATGCTACATGGGAATTTGTGCCTTTGCCTAAAGACAAGAATGCAATTGGCTATAAGTAAGCACAATGCAGATGGTTCTGTGAACAGATACAAGGCAAGATTAGTTGTCAAGGGGTATGCATGGACATGTGGCATTGATTATTAAGAAACATTCAGTTCGATTGCAAGGATGGCAACCAGAAGAGCAATCATTGCTATGGCTGCATCAAAAGGATGGTCTTTACATGAGATGGATGTAAATAATGGCTTCTTGCAAGAAGAGGTCTTTATGGAGCAGCCACCAGATTATGTTCATGCTGTTCGTCCTAAGTTTGTTTGCAGGTTGAAGAAAGCCTTGTATGGCTTGAAGCAAGCACCTAGAGCATGGTCTGAGAAGATAGGATAGTATCTTGTCACTATTGGCTTTCAAATTTCCAAGGCATATTTCTCACTGTATGTGAGAAAAATAGAGAAAGGTATTATGCTGCTTGTCATTTATGTTGATGATTTGATCATCACAGGTGATAGTGATAAAGATATCCTTCATGTGAAAATGCTATTGAAGCAGAATTTTGAGATGAAGGATTTGGGAGAGCTGCGTTATTTCTTGGGCATTGAGGTGATTAGATTAGCAAGTGGGATACAGCTCTTGTAGAGGCAGTATGGATTGGACATGCTGTCCAAATATGGGATGACAAGCTGTAAGCCTATTTCAGTTCCTTTGGAGTAGAATGTGAAGCTAAGCATAGATGCAGGTGAGCTTCTAAAAGACCCTACTATGTACAGACGCATAGTAGGAAGTTTGATTTATATGACTATTACCAGGCCAGATTTGAGCTATGCTGTTGGATTGGTAAGTCAGTTTATGTAGGCTCCAAGGAAACCGCATTTGGATGCAGCTAGGTGCATACTCAGGTATGTGAAGTCCACATTATAGTATGGACTATTTTATGAGACTGGGTTCAGATACATTTTCATGGATACACTAATGCTGATTGGGCTAGTAGTATTTCTGATAGACAATCTACCAGTGGATATGTGTTCTCTTTTGGGAGTGCTACAGTCACTTGGAGCAGTAAGAAACAACCTACAGTTGCCTTGGCGAGCACAGAGTCTGAGTACAGGGGTGCAGCAATGGTTGCATGTGAGGTAGCTTGGTCAATGGCTGCATGTGAGGTAGCTTGGTTGCATAAGCTACTTGATGATATGCATTAGTCTATAGATGGGCCAATTGTCATTTATTGTGACAACATGAGCAGTATACACTTGGCAAATTACCCAGTCTATCATGCTAGAACAAAGCACATTGAGGTGCATTATCACTATGTGCAGGAGAAGGTTTTACTAGGTCTTATTGATCTAGTTTATGTCAGCATAGAGGATCAGGTAGCTGACATATTCACGAAGGCATTGGACACAGAGAAGCTGAGCAAGTTCAGAGAGCTGCTTGGTGTGCAAGAATTGGGATTGAGCTCAAGGGGGAGTGTTGAGATATCGAGCTCCACTCATGATATGCCAGGGTAACCATTGTGCATTTATGTCATCCACTTGTTAGCTGCAGATGCAGTTGGTACATCACCCATAGCTGGATGACAGCTATCCTTATGTACTCTAGTTCTTGGCTCAGTTAGTATGCCACCTTAGTTAGCTTAGTTTGGTTTGAGACCCACATATAGGGTTCTCCTATTTCTTTGTACTAGAGTTCTTTTGGCTTTCACAACTAAGAAGAGGACAACTATGTTTAGCCTCCACCTTTGTGTGTATTCCCCCATTGTGTATGTGAGGAAGCCGCAAGTGAGGCTCCTTCCTTCTCTCCCACTATCTTCACAGTTGTCCATGGAGGATGCCTCACCACCAACAGACATCAGGATGTACAGGAAGTTGGTCGGCAGTCTCATCTATCTGTGCAACACTAGACATCAGTTTTGCTATTGGTGTTTTGAGCAAGTTCTCCATCAATAAGCCCCGAGAGAATCATTGGAATGCAGGGATGTGGGTGCTGAGGTGTGTGAAGGGCACTCTTGATTATGGCATCAGTTATGGTACGAGCACTTCCTTGGCTGGCCATTGTAACTGAGATTGGGCTAGAGATGTTGATTCCAAGAAAACAGTTTCTGGATATTGTTTCTCTTTAGGTTCAAGTATCTTCTCTTGGATCAGTAAGAAACAACCAATAGTGGCATTGTCTTCTACTGAGGCTGAGTACAAGGGAGCATGGTTTGCTTCTTGTGAAGCAGTGTGGCTGAGGAGGATCTTATGGCACATGGGAGTGCAAGAGGATGAGGCAACTTTGCTGAGGTGTGACAATCAAAGTTGCATGGCCATTGCTAAAAATCCAATGTTTCATGCACGCACAAAACATATAGAGATTCAGTATCACTATGTGCATGATTTGATTGAGGATGGCAAGATAATGGAATTGGTCTACTATCCAACAAAGCAAAATGGAACAGATATCTTCACCAAGGCACTCGAGAAGGATCAGCTTCAGGGTCATCTTCAGAGACTCGGCATTGGGTCGAGAAGGTAGTTCACCTACGGGTGGACATTGAGGGGGGGTGTTAGATATGCTCAATGCCCCACCCTCCTGGCACAGAGGATTCACTAGTAGTAATAAGGAGATGTCACCTTCTTGTAATAAATATGTGAAAATTCCCCTTATCTACCCCCTATTTATGGGACCTTACCTTATAAAATGTACCTTCCTTCCCTTATATAACCCCCCTCCCTTACACTCACGTGGTACCATATGATAAACCCTAGTGGACCCCTTGGGCCTCCTAGTAACCACCAATGGTTCATGGTGCTCAAGTTGTAAGCCCCCATGTGAGAAGAAGCCATGTGTGAGCCCAAGACACTGGATGGATCCTGACTTGCATGTCAGATGAGGTCTATCAAATGAGACCGTTGATGGTAGAAAGGTGATTGTGTGGGAGCTCCTTATTCTTGTTGGGGCCTCAGGGCTAGCTGGCCCCCAACAGTGGGGTCCCAGGGGGGCTAGCAGCCCCCTTGGTGGGGGTTATGAGGCAGGAGCCCTGAGGCGATGGTATAGGGAATATTTCTTCAATATTCCATGGATGACTAGTCGGTTCCACCGACTAGGTTAACCAGTCAGCTCCACCAACTAGGTTGACTGGTCGGTTCCATCGGCTATGTTGATCCAACTACCGCCCTCCTAGCTATAAAGAGGAAACCTCCCCAGTCCATTGTATCAGATCAGTTTAGATCAGATCAAATCTTCCAGCTAGTAGCTCTTCACCTAGTATCTGTCTAGATCACCATCTAAGCTCCACTGTGGGAGCACACGGGTGGAGTGGATGGAGCCATCATCTATACTACATCAGTATTGAAGGAAAATTTTGTTCCTCTCTAGTTTGTTGTGTACTCTCTATTCTTTGTTCAGTTTCTATTCCATTGCACTATGTAATTTAACAGATTCGCCCACCAGCCTTCACTGAAGGCAAGCTAGATGGTATGAACTACACTCTATGGAAGTTTAAAATTATTGCTATTCTAGATTCATATGAGCTTCAGGAGACAGTACTGGGGACTGACCCAGAACCACAAGGAACCACCGACCCAGCAAATCCGGGGAGTATGATACCTCCTAATGCCGACCTTCTATGAGCTTGGAAATGCAAGAATGCAGATGCTTTGTGTGCTCTGGTTACAAGTACTACTGAGAGTGCTCTCAACGGAAGCAAGAACGGAAGAAGGAGAGAGAGAGATAAAGAGCCACACAAGTTTGGTGGGTGCAAAACCACCCTAATCTTCTTTTTCATTCATTTATATATGTGTTTGAGTATTGTACATAATCGGGGTTAAGGCACAGTGACCTTTAACCCCCACAACCTCCCACTTAAAGGACAATGTGCCTTTAAGGGAGAACAACCAGTGGGCATACTATCCGATTCCCATCAATACATGACAATACTCAAACTGCTGACTAGGTAGACTCTTCGTCAGCATATCTATAGGGTTATCATCTGTATGAACCTTGACAAGCTCTATGCGCTTGTCCTCAAGTACCTCCCTGATGAAATGGTACCGGACCTCAATGTGTTTGGTCTTTGCATGAAAGATCGGATTCTGTGCTAGCTGAATAGCACTCATGGAATCACTATGCAATGTCGGTACACCTATATGAATCCCCGAATCTCCCACTAGCCGATCAAGCCATATAGCCTCCTTGCAACCCTCTGTGGCTGCAACATACTCAGCCTCTGTGGTAGACAAAGCAATGCACTTTTGTGCACGAGACATCCACGACACTGCACCACCTGCAAAGGTGAACACATAACCAGAAGTGGATCTCCTACTATTTACATGCCTTGCATAGTCTGAATCTGTGTACCCAAGTACACGCATGTCTCCTCTACCAAAGCAAATGCACATCTCCTTGGTACCCTTCATGTACCTCATGATGCACTTAACTGCCTCCCAATGCCTCTTTCCTGGATTAGCCATATACTGGCTAACAACTCCCACTGCAAATGCAATGTCTGGTCTAGTAGCTATCATAGCATACATAAGACTCCCAACTACTGATGCATAAGGAACCTTGGCCATCATGGCCCTTTCCTCATCTGATTTGGGACTATCTATATGACGCAATTTCACATATGGAGGCAATGGAGTACTCACTGCCTTCCCCCCCTCCATATTGAAACGCTGCAATACTTTTGTAACATACTCTTTTTGTGAAAGCCAAAGGAGTTTCCTACTCCGATCACGCGTGATGCGCATACCAAGAATATGACCTGCAAGTCCCAAATCCTTCATATCAAAGGCCTCATGCAACTTGGCCTTTAATGCATCTAGCTCATAAGTATTCTTGCTAGCCAATAGCATATCATCCACATATAGTGCCAGGATTATCAGGCTACTATCCTTAGCCCTTTTAGTGTAGAGGCAGTGATCAATTTCACTCCTTCTAAAACCCTGGGACCGAATGAAAGCATCAAACTTCTGATACCATTCTCTAGGCGCTTGCTTAAGACCATAGAGACTCTTCTTCAGCTTGCAAACTAAATGCTCTTTGCCCTTTTCTTCAAAGCCTTCCGGCTGCACCATGTAAATTTCCGCATGCAAATCCCCATGCAAGAAAGCTGTCTTGACATCCATCTACATAAGCTCCATATCCTCTGATGCCACTAGTCCAAGCATGCATCTAAGTGTGGTCATCTTCACAATCAGATAGAATATCTCATCAAAGTCCACACCCTTCTCTTGCTTGAACCCTTTAGCAACCAAACGGGCCTTGTACCTAGGCACATCATCACCTGTGACCTTCATCTTGTAGACCCATTTACATGGCAATGCTTTCTTTCCATGTGGCAAAGAAACCAAGTCCCAAGTCTTATTCTTCATAAGTGAACTCATCTCTGATTGCATAGCATACTCCCACTTGCGTTGATCCTCACGCATCATAGCCTCTCTGTAGCAAGAAGGCTCCCCACAATCAGTAAGCATCACATAGTCTACCCCTGGAACAAACCTATCAGGTGGTCTAGACACTCTAGATGATCTTCTCAAGGGCATTTCAGCTTGTCGTCCCACCTGCATATCAGCCACATTTGGCTCATCATTTCCACCAATAGATGATCCATCATCTACCCTTGATTGTATACCTGTGGGAGTACTTGGTGGTACCATTTCTTGCACATTTGGTGCATGGACAGCTTGCTGTCTATCAACATATGTAGGTGGATTCACATCCTGGAAAGTGATTCTCCTCATTTCCACATCCCTCATGGTTGCCTTATGCATCTTCTTCTCATTGAAGACCACATCATGGCTGCATATGATATTCTTTGCTTCTGGATCCCAGAGACGATAGCCCATCTCTCCACTTTCACCATAACCCAGAAAGATGCATTTCCTAGACTTAGGATCTAGCTTCTTTCGAAGCTCTTTTGGCACATGTGCATATGCCTCACACCCAAATATACGCAAATGAGAGTAAGAGGGCTTCTTGCCACTCCATGCCTCTTCAGGAATACCACCATCCAAACTCTTACTAGGTGATCTATTGATCACATGCACTGCAGTCTTCATTGCCTCAGCCCAAAAACCACTAGAAAGACTTGCATTAGAAAGCATGCATTACAACCTTTCTTGAATGGTATCGTTCATCTTTTCTGCAACTGGATTTTGCTCTAGAGTACGAGGGGATGTGAGCTCCCTCTTAATCCCACGTGTATCACAGAAATGCTGAAAGTCATGAGAGAAAAATACTCTCCACCATTGTCAGTCCGTAGGCATTTAAGCGTTCTACCTGACTGATTCTCAACCAAGGCCAGCCATTTCTGAAATACCTGGAACACATCACTCTTCCAAGCTATAGCATAAGCCCACACTTTCCTAGTTGCATCATCAATGAATGTCACATAGTATTCAGCCCCGCCTAATGACCGTGTATGTATGGGACCACATACGTCTGAATGCACCAAATCAAGCATTTCAAACTCTTTCTTTCCCCTTCTTTTATGGGCTGATTTAGTTTGCTTCCCATAGAGACAATGCTCACAAAATTCAAAGTTAGAGAAACTCAAATGCAGTACATAACCCAAATGGCATAAGAGTTTCATTCCATTCTGGCTCATGTGCCCCAACCTGCAATGCCACAAAGAAGTGCTTGGCTGCTCGGTTATTGCAACAACATGATCAAATACCCCTGATACATGTAAGGGATACAAAGTCCCACACTTGGCACCCCTGGCCAAAAGCATAGAGCCCTTTTGAATTTTCCAACTCTGAAAGCCAAAAGTGGTGTGAAAACCAGCATCATCTAGCTGACCCACTGAAATAAGACTCTTGGTCAACTTAGGCACATGTCTCACATGTTTCAAAACAAATGCAGACCCATTTGCAAAAGAAAACTTTGTCACCTACTCCCACTATGTCACATGCATAGTCATTTCCAAGATGCACACAACCTGTCTTTCCACTGTCATAAGTGGAGAACCATTCCCTATGGGGAGTAACATGGAATGAAGCACCAGAATCCAAAATCCAATCCTGGGAATATGCATCATTTGAAGTGGTAAGCAACTATGTAGATAAACTAGACATGAAGAGAACGTCATTGTCACTATCATGTGTGACTGCATTGATCTCCTCCATCTTCACTTTTCCTTTGTCCTCCCTTGGACTCTCTTCCTTTTGGTTTGCACCCCAATTTGCTTTCTTTTTCTTATCCTTTTACTCTCTTTTTAGCTTGTAGCAATCCTTTTTCATATGGCCCTTCTTGCCACAGTGGTAACACTCAATGTTCTGTACCCTGGATATGTTACGAGACTTCCCTCTTTCTTGGGACTTCCCCCTGAACTGTGATCTACCCCTTTGCACATTTAAGGCTGCATCCTGATTGTTGCCATCCATAGACTTCCGTCTAATCTCCTCGGCCAACAAGCTACCCACAACATCATCAAATTTTAGTACTTCACCAGGTGCAGAGTTACTGACAGCTGTACGGAAGGTATCCCATGAGGATGGCAATGAACATAAGAGAAATATTGCCTTAGTCTCCGCATCAAAATTCATCTTCTGAGCCTGAAGCTGGCTGAAAATAATATTGAATTCATTCAAGTGAGAAGCAATAGAGACCCCTTCCTTCATCTGCAGGTCAAACAACCTCTTCATGAGGTAAACTTTATTAGAGGCAGTTTCCTTCTCATAAGTGGCACACAGTTTCTTCCACAAATCTTCCGTAGTCTGCTCATTTACTACTGTGAAATAAACTGACTCTGCAAGATGAAGTCTAATAGTAGACTTTGCTGATGCATCCAACTCATTCCAATCATCCTCAGACATATTTGCAGGCTTAGCTTCAATCCCTGCCAAGGGTTTAATCTGCTTCTTTTGAATAAGCACATCCCTTATTTGTTCTTTCCACAAAGAAAAGTTTGTCCCATCAAACTTTTTAATGCTGAAAAACTCCTTTTCAGACATGGAAGAGGATGCCATGATGCAAATGAAACAAAATCCCAAATGCTAGTGCCTGCAAGAGAGAATCACACCAAATACTAGGTGCACCCAAATGTGTATGCCACAATAGAGTGAAATATCACCAAAACTCAAAGCCCAAAGCATCTGACTCATGTGCATGTACTATGCATCCATATGAGCAAATCTGGCCCAAAAGAAAATGCCAATAAGTGCCAAATGACTCAAGCATAAACACCATCCACTGGCATATGCATCAATAATAGCTCATCCAAGAGAGCATAGCACTATCAGTGCATCACCTGCAATGTGTCAAAGCTGTCCCTTAGCATAAAATAGCATCCATGTGCAAAGCGTCCATAAAAATAGCATCCCACAAGGCAATTTGGGCCTATCAGCACATCCAATAAGGACTGCAATGCATCCAAATGGCCTGTAAATCATCCACTGCAACCCAATGCATACCACGAATGAGCGCAGATGCAACCAGAGTGATCTGCATAAGGTATGTTCAAGAAATCATAGTCCTATGGTAATGACCGCTACTGAAAATAGAACCTGAGATGCCTCAAAACATGGGCACCATTGCATAATCGGAATTAGCAAGAAATCTTGCAAATATCTCTCTTCTGCCAGAACTCCAAAATCCCAACCGATGAGTGAGAAATGGAAGTCAACACTTATCCACTGCCATGTGGCATAAATCTAAGGTTTCAAAACCTTAGAATGAAAAATGCATAACAGAGAGACGAAATCGAATACACAGAGATCTATAACTCTGAAAATCCTCCACTGAATCACACCAGAACTGACAGGTAGGGGTTTTTGGGCGTCCGAAACGCAATGGCACAGACGGTTTTGGAAACCGTGGTCTCAATCACTGGGTCTAACACACGGACTGAAAAACGTTTTTGGAAACAGAGCTGTTTGTAAACTCCACCGGAGTGTGAATGATGAGCAACATAGAAGTTTTAGGACCTCCTGAGTCCACTGGAACTGACAGATCTACAAATGGTTGCTCCAAACTTGAGTTCCAATACCCAGGCAAAAAACGTAGAAACTGACACAGTGAGTCAGAAATCCAATGAAATGATCCCAGATTCAAGAATGAAGGTGTTTCCAAGCTCCTGAAGTAATGTGGACACCAAAAGCAAGCAATAGTTGCTTCTACAAGTCAATACGGAGTCTCTGTCATCGAACGGAATAGGGAAAAGCTCAAAAAACGACTTTTTCTTTGAAAACTCTTAACAGGATCTCAAAACCACTTCGCAAAGCCAAAGTGACTTTTCCAAAGGTTCCTCCAAGGTCTTTACACACTCGGATGCAAGTAAAATCACCCTTAAAGCTTCCCACAGAGCTTCTCCTTCCTCCCATAGAGCTGCTGAGCTTCCAAGCATTCACGCACGCTCAGCTAGATCACCCGGGCTTTGATACTAGTTGAGAGTGCTCTCAACGGAAGCAAGAATGGAAGATGGAGAGAGAGAGACAGAGAGCCACACAAGTTTGGTGGGTGCAGAACCACCCTAATCTTCTTTTTCATTCATTTATATATGTGTTTGAGTATTGTACATAATCGGGGTTAAGGCACAGTGACCTTTAACCCCCACAACTACTGATAGTGTTTTGACCTTGATTCGGCATACATCTAAGGCAATTGTGGCCTAGAACATATTGAAGAGTCAATATGAGACACAGAATCAGACAAGGATCTAGAACCTAAAGAATCAGCTCGCAACTGAGAAGTTTAATAAAGGAGAGACAACGGAGGCATTCATAACCCGAAGAAAAAATATGTGTGACTATATGGTTGGTGTTGGGATACAAAAGATTAGCGAAGAGCTAGCTCGGCGGTGTCTTTGGATATGTCCACCAAGGTTTGATGGACTGGTAACAATGCTTAACACGCAGGTGAGACCCCAACCATTGTCATTTGAGGAGTTATGTGTTTTACATATGGAGGAGGAATTGAGGCTTAAAGCTCAAGATGGAGGCGGCAATGGGGATGCTGTGTTCTTTGCCATTGCAAAAGGCAAAGATGGTTCCTCCACCAAAGGTGAGTCATCTACTAGTGGTGACAAAAAAGAAGAAGGGCGGCAAGAAGAAGTTTCAGGGAGAATGCTTCTACTATAAGAAGAAGGGCCATGTGATTGCAGATTGCCCGGTCAAGAAATTAGATGAAAAGAATGGTACCCTGAAGAAGCCAAATAACAGGAAAGAGATAGCTAACACAGTGGAAGCAGAATTGGAACTATTTCTGGCCATTGAGGAAGAGTGTTCCTCATTTCAAGAAGCATTAACAAGTGATTCATGGGTGTTGGATAGTGGTGCCTCCCATTACATGACCTGCAAGAAGGGTCTATATTGTTCCATGTAGCCTCTACAGGAACCCATCACCATGATGGTTGGAAATAATGCAAAATGCCATGCTAAGGGTACAAGTACGGTTTCATTTGTTTCTATAAATGGAGATGTTAAGAAACTATCTAATGTGCTGTATGTTCCACAAATCAAGAGAAATTTGCTATCAGCTACTTCCATAACTGACCTTGACCATGAGGTGAGGTTCAACAAGATAGGAGCAAAAATTCTGGATAGTGTTGGCAATCTTGTTGGCACAAGAGTAAGGAGGAACAACTTGTATGAGCTAAGTGCTCTTACAGCCACCGCTGGAGTGGGCACAAGTAGACTTTGGCACGAAAGATTCGGCCACATTGGATTTGGAGTGCTGAAGGACATGCTGAAGCAAGGTATGGTTGCTCACTTACCTACAATAGTAGAAATCAAAGAATCGTGTGAAGCTTGCATGATGGGCAAGCAATAGAGAAAGGCATTAAAAAAGAAAAAATAGAGCAAACGCTCCTCTAGAGTTGGTACATGTTGACTTGTGCAGTAAGATGCCTACACAGGCCTTGGGGGGATCTTCCTAATTTTTTATTGATTGTCGATGACTATAGTAGGAAGATGTGGGTGTACTTTCTTTGCGAAAAGTCTCAAGCTTTTTGTAAATTGAAAGAATGGCTACAGCTTGTTGAAAATGAAACAAGGAGAAAAGTGAGGAAAATCAGATTGGACGGTGGTGGTGAGTTTGTTTCTACAGAGTTTGGAGATTTTTGAAAGAGCAAAGGGATCTAGCGACAAATGATGACGTTACATACGCCTCAGCAAAATTCGGTTGTCGAATGCAGACCACTGTGGAGATGGGGAGGTGTATGTTGAAAGGTGCTGGACTACCAAGCCACTTTTGGGCTTAGTTTGTCAATATTGTAGTGTACATCCTTAATCGCAACTATACAAAGGAACTCAAAGGTAAAAACCCACATGAGGCTTACAGCGGTAAGAAGCCATCTGTCTCCCTTTTCAGAACGTTTGGGTGTGAATGCCATGCGCATGTACCAGACAAAGAGAGAAACAAGCTAGAACCAAAAAGCACCTGAATGTGAAGCAGTGTGGTTGAGAAGGATCTTATGGCACATGGGAGTGTACGAGGATGAGCCAACTGTGCTGAGGTGCGACAATCATAGTTGCATGGCCATTGCTAAAAATCCAATGTTTCATGCGTGCACAAAACATATAGAGATTCAATATCACTATGTGCGAGATTCATATCGAGGATGGGATGGTGGGATTGGTCTACTATCCAATAGAGCAAAATGGAGCAGATATCTTCACCAAGGCACTCGGGAAGGATCAACTTTAGGGTCATATTTAGAGACTCGACATTGGGTCGAGATGGTAGTTCACCTACGGGTGGAGATTGAGGGGGGGTGTTAGATATGCTCAATGCCCCACCCTCTTGGTAACCACCAGTGGTCCAAGATGCTCAAGTTGTAAGGCCCCCATATGAGGAGAAACCATGTGTGAGCTTGGGACACTAGATGTTGACTTGCATGTCAGATGAGGTCTATCAAATGAGACCGTTGATGGTAGAAAGGTGATTGCATGGGAGCTCCTTATTTTGGTTGGGGCTTGGGGGCTAGCTGACTTGCAGTTGGGAGGTCCTTATTTTGGTTGGGGCTTGGGGGCTAGCTGACTTGCAGTTGGGAGGTCCTAGGGGGGCCAACGGCCCCTCAGGGGTGAGAGCCCCTGAGGCGATGGTATATGGAATATTCCCTAAATATTCCATGGATGACTAGTTGGTTCCACCGATTAGGTAGATTGGTCGGCTTCACCCACTAGGTTGACTGGTCAGTTCCAGGACTACGTTGATCTGACTACCGCCTTGATAGCTATAAAGAGGGATGCGTCAATTTTATGAGCAAAAACCTATGAGCAAGTTTATCCGAGCATGTTTTTCAAGAGATTTAAAAAAATGTATTTCTTTAGGAAACATGGTTTTTACACTTTTATTTTCACTAGAACTAGATCCCTTTATCCTAAAAATATACAGACTAGTCACTCATTCATTTTTACACAACATAATTTTATTATTTAGAGACATTCCTTTGTACCCCTATTATTACCTTAAAAAAGTGTTGATTCCTTTAAGAAACATCGCTCATAATCACTCTCAATGTAATAATACTATGCATATATAATTACTTATTAACACATTTATATCATATGGCAATATCTTTTTAGTGTTTTTATAGAATAAATAACAAGATATTTATGGACATGTTTCTAAAAAAGTTTAAATTACTATAAATAAGTATTAACTTGGGCTTATATATCACTCTCATAAAATACATGTAATATTTAATACTATATATGCAAGATTTTCCAAAATATAACTCCACAAATGTGCTCAAATGAGGCGTTCTGATCAATTTGAGTGGTTGAATGACTATATTTGGACATTGGATATGAAAGTTATGTCACTTTTAAAAGTGCTGTCCAAGGTAGTTTTGCCAACGAAACTACCTTGAGAGACTACTTCAAAGGAGTTTTGCTGGCGAAACTACTTGGACGGCTTGCTTCAATGAGTTTTCTTTGAAGAAACCCTTTCATGAAGATAGGTTGAGAGAGGGTTTTCAATGTCACCCCCTATTAAGTAAAAGTTGTAAGAAGGATCATAAGGGAATTTTCATGGAGAAGTCTACTCTACATGTGGGTTCCTTCAAAAGCCATCCCATTATGCTCTCACCATTCCTAAAGATTCACCTAAAGATTTTTGTATAAAATAGGCATTGCTATAATACTTTGCATATTTCTAAGTGAAACTATGTTTTCTTCTGATCGATTTTTTCCATATTTATGCATAGTTGGAAGCTTTTTTTTTCCTTCGCTCGGATGCTCGAAAGATTTTGCTCAGAAAATGCTCGTTCCCCTATAAAGAGGGGACCTCCCTAGTCCATTGTACCAGATCAGATCTTCTAGCAAAGATCTTCCAACTAGTAGCTCTTCACCTAGTATCTGTCTAGATTGCCATCTAAGCTCCACTGTGGGAGCGCATAGGTGGATGGACCCATCATCTATACTACATCAGTATTGAAGAAAATTTTTGTTTCATCTCCAGTTTGATGTGTACTCTCTATTCTTTGTTTAGTTTCTGTTCTGCTGCGCCGTGCAATTTAACACTCCCAAACTTCCAACCTCCCCCATGAGGTTAATAGGGAGTTTGAAATGATAATGGATTCTAGAGGTACCCGGGCTATAAAATGAATGCACGGGCTTGTACCCTATGAATTGGGGGTAGTGGTGGATTTCCACAAGCATCCACAAAAGGAATAGGATTATATCCTTAATACATTAAAGGTGGAGTTCCCTATGCCATCTAAGGAGGTTGAGTTCTCGACAACCACTGGATGTGCTAAACAAAAAGGACCAAGTACTGAAGTCACAAAAATATCAAATCCGTAGGATGGCTAAGACGAGGGAATCCAAGCCTACTTGGATCCACTTGGAATATTGGAAAATTGTTACAAAGTAATTAAAGGACCCGCAAAATAATGCTCAACAAAAGAAGGCGGTGTGGCAAGGAAGAGTAAAGTTGGCCAATCCCACTTGAACTCTGGTAGCCGGCAAGGTTGCCTTCAAAATTGTGTTTGTAGGTACCTCTTCTTTCACTCTTTCAGTGTGTAATTTTGTGTAGCATGTATTCTTATGATGTTAGTTTTTGAAAATGGGGTATGAATGTAGTATGCATACAAAAACAACATGAAAGCTCTAATGAACCTACTCGTAGAGAGAGGAAAGTTTGTACCATTCCTCAATGTAAGCCCTTATTACATTTTTTAAAATAGAAATTCTCTCAAAGATATATATACTAGCCATGCAAATCATGTGCTAGCTGGTTGAAAAGGAGGATAGACAAGATACTTAAGAGAAGCTCGCGACAGGAGGATGCTACAGGGCATGTGGAGAAGGCGCCCGTGGGGGTGACGATAGTGGAGAGGGTGACAGTGGGAGTGACAATAGTGGAGACGACGATGAGGATGGGAGCAACAAGTACTAGCACTATATTCTACCCATCTTCTTGTTGATGACGGACATACACAAACAGTGCAAACCTGTATAAAATGCTAATATTTTACCTCATACGATGTAATAGGATAATTTTCTAATCAACAATTCTAAACAATACAATAAAATGGCCACTACAATGTAATACATACCTTTATAAAAGGAAAGATTAGGGCTTGGCTAGGTTGTAATCTGCCCTTAAAAAATTTTGGCCACACAAATTAGCATTAATATAGCTTTTAGGGTTTTTTATTAGCATCAATATTACCATTTGTTAACATCCACAGAGTACAGTCGCTGAATGTAGGGTAACCAGTGATTAGAGGTGATTAGGCTTCATGATCTACTTCAACAGCTACAGTCATGGAAGGATTATAGTACAAGCTCAGGGAGTTTGAGCCCCCAATACCCCAAGGCCAAAGATTGCAGTCAACATGCATAGATTACAGGTTCCAGCTACCATGTTGTATGTCCCAGCAGCAAACTATAGTTAACAAGTACCTTTGACTTTTTGGCATCATTTGTTGTATTCTCACTATTCTTCCCATATGTTTTTGCATGTGCATACCCCTTTGTTGTTTGTTTCTAAGGCTGATATCTTTGCTCAGGTTGCAATTTATTTCCTTTCCCTTCCTTGTGTGCAGCTATTTGAGGGGGGGGTGGGGTTCCCTATCCCTTTCCATAGGTGTTCTCGGAGGCCAAAGGCCACTAGTGTGACAAGCACAAAGGGTGTACGGGTGTCATAAGCTCTAATGCGGTGGAGCGCACTGTATGAGTGCCCTATGCAAGAGTGTGTGTGCTGGTGTCGTAGGCTGTAGTGCCATGAATTGCATGTTAGAATTATAGATATAATTCAGCAGTGACCAATGTAATATAATAAGTTAGTTAGGGGCACTTTTCCCTCTTTTAGAGGTTTTTCCCCCTAACTGCAGTTAGTTCACTAACTATGGTTAGGGACTACTAAGGTTTTGTCACTAGGACAAAACCGTCCCACGGGAGTTAAGCCTCACTACTCTAGGTTTTGAAGGGGATCATTGGGTCAGATGGGTAGGTTCCGAGGAAACATTGCACCTCCTTCATAGATACCTTTACAATTACATCTAATCTAATAACTGAAGACATAAGATGATGATCCTTGAAGAGAGCTTTGCATTGATATAAGTTTTGTCCAAATCGGACCACCGAGCAAAAATTATGAGCAAAATACTAACAGGGAGTCAAACTATCATGAAAAACACCTACTCCTTCTACTAGTGCCGACTTGGGAGAATACTACCTCCATGCTTAGACTTCATCAATGATACTAGTCCCATAGAGGTCAACTAGGAGGGAAGAAAGAGCCCCCTTTCTGGCTTGGGAAGTAGATACACCATTTATGTGCATTGAGCAGCCGAATAGACAATACTTCTGAGCACTTTGAAAGAGAAAGCAATGGAAAAAAAGGGAAGAGACACTCAAGAGAGAGAACCTGAAGTGACCTTCATTACAATAGAGTTAGACTCCACTCTAATGCAACTCAAAATACTGCAAACACAAGGTAGAAGAAGAGGTTTCATATGTACAAGAGGGAGTGGAAGCTCCAAGACTACTCATAGAGAGAGAATGAACTAGAGAGAGAGGACTCGAGTCCACATAAGAGAATATCTACAAGGGGGAGAGAAGGCTCTTGGAAGAGGCTTGAGGAGACTAGAGCTACAGCAACATGAGGCCTAATGGTGGAAGAGATGATGAAAAAGGGAGAGGAGGGCTCCTTTTATAGAGATTTTGTTACCCTCCTTCACCCATTTACAATTGCTGCCTATAGATTCCTTTCCCCATCAATCACATAAGCCCATATGTCACCATGCATGTCCTTTTTCACTACTCTTGCCATGTGTCCCATCAAAACATGCTCAAGACTCTTAAAATATGGAGAGAGTCAAGAGTCTCCCCACATGGAACCCATAGGGACCCTCTCTTTTCCATATGTCCACATCCTCCTTATTCCACATAGGAATTCTAGAAGGATTCCTCTTGACTCCACACTCCTCCACATGCCTTCCACACGATTGACATGTGGCCTCTCTTATATTATTGGAACACATGGACATGAGCCCACTTCTTTATATGACTCACTCTTCCTATTTTCTAAAAACCCCATAATATCCCATACACAAATAACTCTCACCCCATACCAACGTATTTATAATTCATACCAATGGTATTTACAATGATCCATTCCACTCATACTCTCAATGCCATACAATATCTTAGAAAATAGAAATAAGTGAGAGCTGCTAGGCTATCACTTGATACTCAAACTCTTATCAAACATAGAAGAAAACAATACCAATGCCAAATAAAAGAATATCAATTTTGGGTGTCGCATCTTCCCCCCCCGAGGAGATCCTCTCTAGTGACAAAGAGGGTCTACTATCCTTCAAGGTGGTCGAGCATAGAAGAATTTAAGGTGATACTCATTGGTGTGTCGGGGTATCACCATGCCATCAACATCCTCAAGCTGATAGGTTCCATCGGTGACATTCATATACATCCTTATGGAGGCGTAGCCAAAAGTAACCAATCTCTGCTTCTGTTGTGGAGTTAACCCTTGAGGAAACATGCCTTCTTTCACATATTGCAGTTCTAGTCATCCAATGTCTACCAAAGAAACCACCCCCCGGTCTTGTACTACAATGGCTTGAGTAGCTAACTCATTTGCCCTTTGATTTTCTTTTCTATTTATATGAACAAACTTGCAAAAATCAAACTGACTACATAGTGCCATAACCTTTTGATTAAGCTCCTTCAAATGAGGACTTCTTCTCTTGTAATGCCCTTGCATTTGCTTTATAATAACCTGAGAATCTCCTCTTACTTCCAATTATTTAACTTGACTTTGAAGACAACACTCCAAACTAAGAATCAAAGCATTATACTCGCTGCATTGTTAGTTGTGATACTTAGAAGCTCTTGGCCTCTTGCCCACACCTCTTGACCTTTAGAATTCATCAAGACTATCCCCTAGGCTCCTTGTTGGCATGAAGGAATAAAAGCCCCATCAAAATACAAGACAAAAGCTATTGGTGGTGTCTCCCTTTCATCATTAATGCCCTTCTTATATTTCTTTTCCTCTCTTAGATCCCGCCATCCTGTGAGCAAATCTGCCATAGTGGACCTAGTGGTATTTTCAGTGATAAGAAGCTTTGATAACCATTTTGCAAATCTCCCCCTAGGATTAGGCTTGCAAACTAGATATGCTAATATAGACTGAGAGGTAAGGAAGAAAATGGCTGAGGTAATAAATAGGAGCGAAACTTTCTGACTGAAAACACCAAAGAAAGTGCTTGTTGCTCCATTTCTTCATACCTTGTTTCCACCTCTATAAGCTATCAGCTGGCATAATAGATGGGTTGCATTCTACCTACTGTTATGGATAAAATTGTCTAAGGAAAAAGGCATTAATATGTATGTGTGTTTGTATATGTGGCAATAGTATAATAAACTATGGTGTGCATAGGGCCCAAGGTTGAGGTGGCAGGGCATGACCATGTGCCACCCTTCCATGTAAGAGGACCCATAAGGTGTGTTGTACATAATCCATAATAGTAATATTATAAAATGCAAGGTGGCATGGCTCCTCCATGTGCCACCCCCCCCCACCTAGGCTGCATTATTTGAGTTATGGCTCAAAGTCCATGGGAGAAGCAATATAAAATAAGTGGAAATGGCTATTATATTGAGTTATACCCTCCATATGAGATAGGTCCATGTGGGGGAGGTATAGAAGGACAAAGAGAGCTAGTTAAATAATGGGGAAAGTAGGATGAGGTGGCAAGATTCCTTGTGCCAACCCTCCACTTGTCCTCCTAGAGGTTTGAACATATTATAAAATTGGAAAGAGACCAAGGGAGTATCATAGACTTGAGATATGGGGCTTGATTTATGTGGAAAATTGAGGCAAAGGGTTGTCGCACACAATTGAGAGTGCGTAACCGCCTAGCCCACATGGGAGACTTTTCCCATGCATGTGGGAGGATACATTAATGAGGAGAGACCCCCTCTCTTGGCTATAAAAGGAAGGGGCTATTCCTTGATGAGACACGCTCATTCTTGTAAAGCCATCTAGCTAGTATTTTGATATTTCCCTCTCTTCCCTTCTTTCAAAAAAAGTATGGTTCTCTTTCCTTGATGTCTACATCTCAACATTCCTCCTCCTATCATGTACATGCTTCTCTTCCCCCTCTCCCTTTCCCCTTGTGTCATAGTCTCCCTTTTCCTTCCCTCCACTTCTAATTCCTTTCCCTCTCCTATGACATCCCTTCGCCCTCTTGATCTCCTTTTCTCGATGGCCTTTGAGCGTCGCCATACTTAGCCTCTAGCTTCTGGTCTCGAAAACTTTTCCGGCTAAAAGTTTTGGTGTGGCTGCTGGGATACGAATCTCCACGGCTAGTGGCGAATCTTCTATTCATACGGGTTACATCAACAAAACTATACCATCCGTGCTCTTTCTAAGCTACTGCGCGTGCCTTCGATTCGTGCGTCTCCTGCGCGACAGTTCTGTGGACTGCTGCGACTCCTGGTTGCAGACAGTTTTCTGCGCGACAGTTCTCTGGACTGCTGCGACTTCTGGTTGCAGACAGTTTTCTGCGCGACAGTTCTGTGGACTGCCGTGGTTTCTGGTTGCGGATTGTTTTCTGCGTGACAGTTCTCTGGACTGCTGCTCTGGTCGCGGTCTGTTTTCTGAGCCCCTGCAAAAGAATAACAGTAGATCCCGCGCCCCCCCTATCTCTTCTGTTCTTCTTCTTCCCCTTCTCTTTCGCTTTCTCTTCTCCTTCTCCTCTCCTCTCCTCTCTTTTTATTAAAGAGTAGGATTGGAACCCAAGACCTCCCCCTTCACAAAAGAAAGTCTTATCATTGGGCCAACAAGTTGGAAGTGGTAAAAATGTAATGATTTTTGTTCATATATTGAAATTGCGGGAGCTGTAACTCTCTAACCGCAAGGAGTTTGCTCTTGCTGTAAAAAGCAAAAATATTTCATTTTATGTGCTCTATCCACATCTCTTGCTAGTTCGCCAATTCAGAACTTCTCCAAGCTCACTTCACGGACGCACGCCTTACGAGAAGGGTGGACATTTATGTCACTTCTCGATGCGTTTAAGGAATTGGTGCCTGTTCCTCCGCACCTTACGGCTACCAATGCACGTGATGTCTTCCTTGATCTTCATGTCGACCTTCAACGGCTGATTGTCTAGTGCATCATTGATGGAGATGATGGGTGGAATGATACACCGTGGATGATTCATGGTGAAGAACTACTGATACGCTGGGAGGATTTTGACTTTGCTTCTACTCATTGTGCGGTGATCGAACTACTTGCTGCTTCAGAGGTAATTAAAACGGTGTCCTTCATCGAAGGGTGGGATGCTCCCCAAGCTTGGGGGGAGATTTGGCGCATTTGCTTGTTGATTCCTGTGGAAAAGCTCGTCCTGAATGGTTTATTTACAATCTCATTACAAAGGTTTCTAGGCCTCGGCTATGGTTGGTAATGTTTCAACCAAGGAATCGATTTGTACCTAATCAGCCTTTTGTGCCTCATTTCGAGCTTCAAATTGTAATTCTTTTTGGGCTTAAGATAAACTATCAACAAAGAATTGCAAGTTTGTTTGGTGCTGAACGTTTGGCTCAAGTGTTGAATTCTCCCCACCCTCTCCTCCTACCTATCTTGGACTACCGAGAAACTTGGGATGTCCGAATTTTAGTCTTGGTGTGATGACATCTTGGATTCTTCAATTTGATGGAGCTTACAAACCTTCGATCAAGGCGGCTGGTGTGGGAGTGAAGCTCACTTCACCAGGAGGTGAAGAGTATTGTTACAGCAAGTCTTCACCTGCAAGTACTTGCAATCAAGCTGAGTACTCGGCGCTCATTTTTGGGCTACAAAAGGCACAAGAACAGCACTCTTTTCCATCTTCCAAGTATGGCTGACATTCCTGTGTTTTGTGGATGGGTAGAAGAAAATCCAAATGAGTATCTTGTGGCCTTCAAGCGCCGTTGTGTTTCTCTCAACTTTCTTACTGAAGACAGATGGCTATTGGTTCTTCCCACATTTCTAGAGGGTTTGGCTCAAGTGTGGTATGAGAAGCAAACCGAAGATGTTCGCCAAAGCTGGCCAAGGTTGACAGCAGCAATGATTGAGTATTTCGGCAAAGAAGAAGAGCCGGAGAATGTGTACCTACAGGTGGCAAATTTGAAGCAGTCAGAAGGTGAGACGGCGCGTCGATATGTGGATCGAGCGGCCGTGCTCCTAGACCGTTTGATTGCCACACAGGAGGACAATGCTGGGTTTTGAGCTGGAATGACTCAGCATGTGCTGGGCTACCTTGTAGCAGGAGCGAGTGATGAATTCCGCCTCAAGCTTAAATGGGAGAATCCAGAAACTATGGTGCTAGCACATGAGATTGCTCAAAAGTTTGATAAAGTTCAGTTTGACCCCGCTTCAAAGAAGATGATTGTCCCTCCGCAACCCCCTCAATTCCTGCAACAACAACGTGGGGGGTCTAACTCAGGGGCATACCCCCACCCCTCATCAGGGATGTATCCACCGCCTCCACCTCAAATGTATGGTCCTCCCTTAGATGCTTACCCTCAACAAGGTGGATATCCTCACCCTCCGCCTCGAAGATTTCCCCAGCCTCGCCCACGAGCCCCCCTCCTCTCTACTCCCATGGCCCCTCCTACTAAAGAGGCCCCTCCTGCAACAGAACCTGGAGTCAATGACCTAGCCAAGGCCCTGAATGATCTTCGGCTTGAGATGGTGGGCATCAGAAATCAAGCCAACCGCCCTCCAAGAGATCGTGCTAATGTTGTATGCTACGAGTGCCACCAGAAGGGTCATTATCGCACAGAATGCCCCAATATTCCAAGGGTGAATCTACTAAGTGAGTCGGGCACGGAGGATTCTGATGTGGAGATCCTTGATCTCGGGAAAAGAACTCGTGCTACCTCGGACCCCTCTCCACACCGTGGACCGGGCCACCCCAAGAAGAAGGTGTCCTTCTCAGAGCCCTCAGATGCTGAGATGGCAGACCCACCAACCGAGAAGACTAAAAGATCTCGCAGGAGTAAGTGGTCACCCTCGGACTTTCCCATCGGCTCAGGGCAAGAGGACTATTCGGTCGTTCAGGACCTTGCTCATCGGTCGTTGAGCATCACACTCCCTCAACTAATAGCATTAAGCCCTAAGGTGAGACGTGAGCTGCAGCAAGGTCTCTCAACAAGGAAGAGCAAGAAAAAGGAAAAGGTACGAGAGGTATCTTCTATCTCTGAAGAAATTGATCGGCACCCACACACAGTAGAGGTCATCATAGATAATTGCCGTGTCAAAAATGTGTGTGTTGATGGGGGAGCTGCATGTAATATCATGGTGCCCCGCATCATGAAGAAATTGAATTTGAAATGTACAAGGCGTTCCTCCACTCGAATCAAGGTAGCAGATGGTCGACGACTCGCCACCATGGGAGTCATTGAGGATTTGCCCATCACTGTCAATGGGTTGACCACCACTGTCAATTTCTATGTAGTGGACATTGAAGATACAGGCAGAAGTTACCCAGCCATACTCGGGAGACCATGGCTGAGAAAAAGTGATGCAGTCAGCTATTGGAAGACAGGACACTGTCTTTTGGTGCTTCCAAGGAGAAGATCCCGGTGCAACCTGGTGCCATGGCACCGGAAGAAGAAGAGGAGCATGACAGTGATACTTTCTCCTCCTCAGTGTCTGAGTCCATGGAAGAATCAGACGGGGGGGAGGAATTCTCAGAGGAGGAAGTTTACATGATGGGGGTGTCTCCAACCCCGTCACCTGCAGAAAAGATAACAGCTAGTCCTCAACAGCTCGAATCAAATGCTTTCTCTAGACCTCACTCTAGGTGAGAAGGATGAGTTTCTTGAAATTTTCAAAGATTTCCCTGACCTCTTTGCAACTAGCTACCACCACCTTCGTCATGTGACTGCCATAGAGCACAAGATAGAGTTGAAGCCTGATGCAAAGCCTGTGGCTCAGAAGTATCGGAGATTAGGGCCCCTGCAGACCGACGCTTTGCGCTCAGAGTTGCAGAAGCTTGTACAGGCTGGGTTTATTGTTCCGGTTCACAATACTGAATGGGTTTCACCAGTGGTAGTCATCCCAAAGAAAAACAACAAGTGGCGGGTCTGCATCGACTATAAGAAGCTCAATGCTGCCACCAAGAGGAATCATCATCCTCTACCCTTTCAAGACCTCATTCTTGAGAAGGTAAGTGGTCATGAGATGTATACTTTCTGTGATGGTTACTCTGGGTTTTATCAAATCAGAATTGCTGAGGAAGATGTGCTTAAAACCACATTTGCCACGCCCTGGGGGACATTTGCATTCAAGGTAATGCCATTTGGCCTCACCAATGCTCCTGCTACCTTTCAAAGATTTATGCAGATGGTGTTTGCTCCTTATTTGGGGGATTTCTTGGAGGTGTTTTTAGATGATTTCTGTATATTCTCATCATGTAAGGAGCACATCATGAAGGTTAGATTGGCCTTCCAAAGGGTCAATGATGCAAATGGCAGTCTCAACCCTGAGAAATGCACCATTGGAGCCACTCAAGGGAGGTTATTGGGACATGTTGTCTCATCCGAGGGCATCAAGCCTGGCCCCGAGAAGGTAGAAGCCATCCTCAAACTCTCCCCACCTACAACCAAACGTCAGGTATGCTCATTTGTCAATCTAGCAGGATACTATCGCCGCTTCATTGATCAGTATGCTGCTTTGACACGGCCCATGACTATGCTATTAAAAGATGGGGTTGATTTTTCCTGGGATGAGGATTGTGATCATGGTTTTGCACAAATCAAGAATGCTCTGGCTTTAGAACCCATTCTACGCAATCCAGACTGGTCAAAGACCTTCTATATCAATCCTGGGTTTGGTGAGCACACTCTGGCAGGTATTCTTCTCCAGCAAGGGGAGGATCGGTTCATGTACCCCGTTCGATTTGCTTCTCGACAATTGCTCGACACTGAGCGACGCTATTCAGAGGCTGACAAGCATGCATTGTCTTTGGTGTTTTGCATTGAGAAATTTAAGCATTATGTGGCTGGAAAGTCCTTCTTTATACTCACTGGCACTGGTCTTGCAAAGAAGGTTCTTCAATCACCAAATCCCATGGGCCGGTTGGCCAAATGGTTGGCAGTTCTACAAGAATATGATTTTTCTTTCAAAATTGTAAAAGGGGGTTGTTCCAACTTGAAGAATGCTTTGGTTGATTTAGAGGAGTGCCTTGATGTAACCCTTGTAGCAGCCATAGAAGTTGGGGATCCTTGGTATGGTGGTATCTACAAGTTTTTGACTGCTTTCTCCTTTCCTTCAGAAAGTACTAGCTATGAGAGAAAGAAGATCCGCAGAGATAGTAGGCGCTACACCCTCCTTGATGGGGTGTTGTATCGTCAAGGCATGGATGGGGTACTCAGACGAGCCATTGATGCAGATGAAGTGCCTAAGGAGTTGAAGCATTATCATGATGGATTTTGTGGAGGCCACTATGCCAGTGACTATACAGCTAAGAAGATTTTACATGCTGGATACTATTGGCCGACCTTGTTCAAGGATGTCACTTTGTATTGCAAAACCTGTGAACCATGTCAATTCTTTGGTAGGAAGGATTTGCGTCCTGGGCAACATCACCCAGTGATGTCCATCCATCCATTTCAGAAGTGGGGAATAGATTTTGTCGGACCCTTGCCCTCCCGCAAAAAGAAGTATCTTTTGGTAGCTACTCAGTACGTCACTAAGTGGGCTGAAGCTGTCGCCCTCTCTGCTGCAAATGGCAAGGCAGTTTCAAATTTCATATTTGAACGTATCTGCACAAGGTTCGGGACCCCCATGGAGATAGTTTCTGACCATGGGAGTCCATTTTTAAATGAAGCAGTGGAGTTACTCATGGATCGCATGGGTATTGATCATCACACTTCTAGCATCTATTATCCAGCATCCATGGGTCAAACAGAGCGGACCAATGGCCTCCTTTGTAAAACCATGGGAAAAATGGCCGCAGGGAATAGGAGCCAATGGGATCAGAAGGTCACAGAAGCCGTGTGGGCTTACAACATCACTCATAAAACTTCTACGGGTCACACTCCTTTTGAGTTGGTGTATGGTACTGAGGTAGTTTTACCACTAGAGATAGAGATTCCGACCTTGAGATTGGACAGGAACAGAGGATGACAGAAGATGAACATGTAGAGGCCAGATTGGTACAACTTGAGAAGTTAGATGCGACCCGACGCCTTGCACTACACCAAACAGAGATCCAAAAGAATCGACAAAAGGCCCGATTGGATGCTAAAATTCGCAAGGGATGGGAAAGACACTTTGCTGAGGGGGATGTTGTGCTATGCTTTGATAATAGATTGGACCACCAAATGGATAAGAAGTTTCTGCCACTATGGGCTGGTCCATACAAAGTCATCAAAGAACGTAGCAATGGGTCTGTACAAGTCCAGGAGCTGCATGAACCATATGGCAAGAAGGTGATCAACAAACGTTACCTCAAGCCTTTCTTTGTGCGTGATGGGCCCAGGCATGGAAATGCTGTGCATTCCTTGCCTGGGGGGGGGAACTGTTATGGATAAAATTGTCTAAGGAAAAAGGCATTAATATGTATGTGTGTTTGTATATGTGGCAATAGTATAATAAACTATGGTGTGCATAGGGCCCAAGGTTGAGGTGGCAGGGCATGACCATGTGCCACCCTTCCATGTAAGAGGACCCATAAGGTGTGTTGTACATAATCCATAATAGTAATATTATAAAATGCAAGGTGGCATGGCTCCTCCATGTGCCACCCCCCCCCACCTAGGCTGCATTATTTGAGTTATGGCTCAAAGTCCATGGGAGAAGCAATATAAAATAAGTGGAAATGGCTATTATATTGAGTTATACCCTCCATATGAGATAGGTCCATGTGGGGGAGGTATAGAAGGACAAAGAGAGCTAGTTAAATAATGGGGAAAGTAGGATGAGGTGGCAAGATTCCTTGTGCCAACCCTCCACTTGTCCTCCTAGAGGTTTGAACATATTATAAAATTGGAAAGAGACCAAGGGAGTATCATAGACTTGAGATATGGGGCTTGATTTATGTGGAAAATTGAGGCAAAGGGTTGTCGCACACAATTGAGAGTGCGTAACCGCCTAGCCCACATGGGAGACTTTTCCACACATACCATGCATGTGGGAGGATACATTAATGAGGAGAGACCCCCTCTCTTGGCTATAAAAGGAAGGGGCTATTCCTTGATGAGACACGCTCATTCTTGTAAAGCCACCTAGCTAGTATTTTGATATTTCCCTCTCTTCCCTTCTTTCAAATAAAGTATGGTTCTCTTTCCTTGATGTCTACATCTCAACATTCCTCCTCCTATCATGTACATGCTTCTCTTCCCCCTCTCCCTTTCCCCTTGTGTCATAGTCTCCCTTTTCCTTCCCTCCACTTCTAATTCCTTTCCCTCTCCTATGACATCCCTTCGCCCTCTTGATCTCCTTTTCTCGATGGCCTTTGAGCGTCGCCATACTTAGCCTCTAGCTTCTGGTCTCAAAAACTTTTCCGGCTAAAACTACCTCTCCTTTTTGTAGCAATACAACACCAAGTGAATGCAAAGATACACTTCGATTTACATTAAAGTCTTGAGACCAATCAGGAGGCTGCAATATTGGGCCCTTCCTCATGGCCTCCTTAAGTTGCTGAAAAGACTCTTGTTGCTCCACACCCCATTGGAAAGAAACTACTTTTCTTGTCAACAAGTTCATGGGATGCACTATCTCTATGAAATCATCACAAAAGTGTTGATAATAGTTGCTCTTTCCTAGAATTCGATGAACACTAGTGACACTCTCAGGACTTGGCAATGCCATGATTTCTTGAACCTTGTCAGGATCCATTTGCAGGCCTTCTTCAGACACAATATGCCCCAACAAGACTACTTTTGTTTGAGACAAATGACACTTGCTAGGATTTAGACACCCTTTTGCCCCATCAATCCTAGCTAAGGCCATATTTAACTTCTCCATGTGATCTATGTGCCGAGAAAAAATGCAAAAATCATCCAAAAACACCCTTATGAATGTTCCCAAGTAAGGCTCGAGCACTTGACTCATGAACCTTTGAAATGTAGCTGGTGCATTGGTCAACCCAAAAGGCATCACTCTATAAGCAAAAACTCCCCAAGGTGTGACAAATGATGGTTTCTTTTGATCTTCCTCCTGAATACGAATTTGAAAGTACCCATAATACCCATCACATACAGAATACATCTCATGCCTTGCTACTTGGTCTAGTATTTCATCTTGGAATAGAAAAGGAAACTGATCCCTCTTAGTGCATGCATTCAAAGGACAAAAGTCCACACAGACCTGCCACTTATTTCCTTTCTTTGGTGTGACAACTATAAGAGATATCCATTCTGAATCATCAACAGGAGAGATGAATCCCGCCTCAAGTAGTTATGTTACCTCTTTCTTTAGTGCCTCAGCTTGGATCACCCCCATCGCCTTAAGCGTTGCACAACTAGCTTGCTTTCTAACTTCAACTCAATCTTGTGCTCCACAAGAGAGATTGATCGAACCTATGAATAGCTTGTTGCAAAGATATGCCATGTTGAGCACCATCCACCTAAATTTTGGACTTTTTTGCTCTAGGATAGAATAACTATTGCACCAATAGGTAGCTATCTCATTTCTAGAATTGCACATGGATCTTTTTATTTGTTTGCATTTACCATTCATAGGTTGTATCATGTGTGCTCACATCACAATATTACATAAGCTCAACTTAGAAGCTACTCTTCACTTGGATGTTTACATATTCAACTAGACTCTGGTCCCATTCATCACCTTTTTAGAGCATGTGGAGATACTTTTTGTAGTGGCTATGTTGCAAAGCTATTTCATTGGCCATAATCTTGGAATGCAATGATTATCATTTAGCTAATGTCATTGGTGAATGTCGGCATATATTGATTCCCTATTTTAGATTTACTTCACGTGTTCTTGTTACCATGTAAATGTCCAATCAATAGGAGCATTATCTATAAAATGTGTGTACGAGCAACCCATGAAAGGTAAAGTTTCCATGTCTACACTAAGTAAAGCATAAAAAAAAGCTGAGCAAACTAAAAACTTAGTTAAAACAAGAATTGCAACCAAACTTGACGAGAGAGAGTATACTCTCTCATATTATAAATGACCAAAGAGGAAGTTTGTTGCCTCTCTCCATATGTCATGTATGGATTTTGAATCTTTGTTTTACAGAATTCTTATTTCTTACCTATTTTCAATTTTTAGTATTCAAGACCGTATTAGGAAAAAATGGAAAATCCCAAGTCCCACTTTTTTCTGCACTAAAAATTTTGGGGTCTAAAAAAGAGGAATTTTGAAACAAACATGCATGGCATGAATTTGTGAAAAACATGATTTTTTGTAGAAACTTAAATTTGTTGAAAGCATGAATTTTGAAACAAACATAAATGGCCTTAATTTTGAAACAGGCATTCATGATTAAAGTGAGTATAATCATTAGGTACAACATATCACCAAAAGTTAATGGAATATTTGGCTCCAAATCTTTTTTTAGTGTGCATATTGCATTGTAGATATTTGCTTACATGCTTGAAGATTTGTCTTCAAATCCTTTATCATTGCATTTATTTCAAAATTTTAATGCTAAAATTCACTTACATTTGCATGTTTTTTGTACATGTTGCATTTTGAATATTTTACGGATGCTTTTAATGTTTCTTTTTTTGCAACAAAAAAGGAGAAATGTTTTTTTTAATGTTGTTTCTTGCCTCTCGCTTTGCTTCATTCTCAATAATCCAAATTATTATAATAATTATATTTTCATCACCACATTCAATATTTCTAAAGAGCCGCATTATTAGGCATCCATATAATTATATAATACACATGGAATAAATTATATCGTGAGTAAATGTCGCTCATGCTCTAAGATATTGAACATAATTAGCAAAAACAACATAATGACTCAATTTAGATTTCTTTTGTTACAAGAAATTTGGACTACTTCAAAATAATGTCATTTACATTCTTCACAATGGAGACAATGGATATAGACTCTTGGGATGCTTCCTCTCAAGGTTATGATGCTTTAGATTCCTCTACAGGCTATCATTCCTTTATTAGGGACTCAATCTCTTCGTTCCCTCCAAGTTGGGATGATTTTATTGTAGATGCTTTGGGTGTAGACTGTATCTCCAACTTTGATGGAAGTTGTGATGCTTTTGGAGACTCAATCCCTGCTACGTTGCTTTGGGTGTACACTAAATCTTGCCTGATTCAATTTCATGTTGTATCCCAATTTTAGCAATTAGATCTTGAATGGTCTCAGCCATAAATGCCTGTAGATCGATCTCTATATATGCTTCCGTTGAGAAATGCGAATTCTGTTAAAAAATTTCATTGAGGATGAACATGCAGTTGTAGCCCACTCTCCATCCACAAGTGTGTGCATCCTTTTGCAACACCACCAATCGTTTTTTGAAACGTTTTTTGTCTACTAAGTTACCTTGGTGCTGCTTTATTTTTTGAATCGCAGATACCAGCTTACATGCCGACCTACCCATCATAACATATAAAAGAAAGGAGTGTGTGTATTGCATAAGATACATAACATGGAAATGATACATATTAACAGAACACTTACATTAACATCGAGCCATGAAAGCCTGGAATCAAATTGACAAACCAAAATTCTTCATCTTCAAGGTCCCAAACCATCAAACTCCAATGTGAGCTACATAATTAACTAAGACTAATTATTATTTGGCACAATCTCATCAATGAAAAAGTAAACAAAAATTTGCACTTTTACTTATGCCTCATGATATGCCATAAAGATGACTTGGATGCCATCCAAATGTAGAGGTTCCAACCAAGCACAAACATCGTCTATGGTCTTTGTCTTATCTCGCTAAGTATAGAAGAAAGAAGAGAATCCAGCATATATACATGATTGGTGCTGATCTAGGAAGCTTTGATAAAACCATACTATACCCACAAATAAATGAAAGTGAGCTCATTAAATTCAATAAAAATACTAAAGTATCAAGCTAAGAAAGAGTTTGTATCAAACCTGAGGATGGCCATCACTACTTTGTCATTAACCACTTTGTTAATATTTGAGAGGATTGAAATATCCTCTGTACCAAATGTCATGTACTGAGATTGCTGTTGAATGATAACCCTAACATCAAATGAACTTCCAAATTCCTTGAGAGTAGCTACATTTGCAGAATTGATCTCTGTAATAGTCAACATCCTCTCTTCATGCATCTTCAACTCATATGTGTTTGCAACTGACCAAAAAGTGGCCAACTTACTACATCTAAATCAACTGTCCAAAACTTGGAGAAATTATACTATTGCCTTAACTTCAAAACAATTTGGGATCACATCCTTTAATGATATGAATGTATGTTAGTAAAGCATTAGAGTTAGTGCAATTTTTTGAAGCTTATAACCATTGTGCTATTTTCACTGCCACACTACTTTAAAACAAAACTTGATGCTAATTCTTCTGAGTAATAGGAAAAAATAAAAGTAGCATCACTTATAGAGAAACTAGATATGTAATTGAGTTTTTCAAATGGGGTCATTTCTTACTTGTTCTCTTACTACCATGTTGTCTTTTCCAAACTTCCAAAGGCCGAAGATAAATTCTCGCAATTCTTCTTGACATATTATAAATAAAGCTATTCCATAGATAATTTCCTTAGTGGTGCTAGTTTTTTCATTAACTGCTTCATTTGTTTTTGTTCATCATGTTTCAAAACATTTGATGGTTTCTTCTCCTTGTCTGAGGAAGAGTAACTTTCTTCCCAAAATATATTTGGAGGAGGAATACAACCCCATAAGTTGTGAAAATTCTTGATAACACTCTTAAAGTATCCATACAAGTGATGACTTAGTATCATTGGAGACGGACCAAAGGGATCTGCTATGATCATTGATCGGACATTTGAAACATGTCTTAATTCAAGGAGATAAGGCAATAATTTTTCTATGAGTTTAGCATTGCCTTGACTATGAAGGGTAGATGGCTCTGGAAACAAACAAGTTCCAAGAGGATTTACACAACCCTTGTATGAACTATCATCGATTAAGATGGTGCTGACCACTCATATCTAGCCTTCTATGTCCTTGCTAGTACACCAGTCACAGGGAGAGCTCCTACCACACTTGCCCGTACCCTTCCCACATGCTATAAAGTGGCTTGAATAATGCTTCTACATTCTTCTTGTCTAGTCTAAACAATGGAGTATTTTGTATGCTTCATATTCTGCCTCAAGGCACAATACCATATGCCCACATTAAAGTGTTATCAGAGAAGCTCTTATCAACCTTGCATAGCAATAATCCATTTAAGTCTAGAATGATGGCTTTTCATGAATTCTACGTGTCTCCTTTGTATGCGATGAACCTTGCATGGATTCTCGCATTGAATAATTTGTTTTGGAGGACCATCCTATATTTTCTCTTGAATCCTCTTTAGAAATGTCCATCGTAATGTCCTCTTGTACTAGTAGAGTATTTGCATCATGTGAGCAATCTCTAAATATATGCATAGATTCCCTTTCCCTTAATGTGCAATGCCCTACCCTATGGGATTCTTATAATCTGGAATACGCCAAAAGCCTATAGGGATTGTTAATATCTAAGTTTTCATGCACATGAACACTTCTATAAGGATCTTGTATATCCTTATCTTCTTGAACATTTTTCTTAACAATAGTTATTAATTGAGAAGCGCCTGTCAAGTACCCATATGAAAAACAATATAAGTTGTGTCATTTATATATTAAAAAAACTTTCAAATAAATTGTGTCAATTAAAATAAAGCAATCTAGGGGTGCAAGGATTATGTCTTCCTTAGTGCTCTTCATATCATTGCAGATCGCATTTACATATATTTTGAACACATAAGAAAAGTTTAACATTCGATATAAAAAGACTATGCTAACAATTACAACTAATATCAAACTAATAAAGAGAAAATATAAATCATCACATGTACCAAAAATAAATGTCAAATATTTCATATATTATCACTATCTTGTATCATTACCTAAATTTTTGCTCTTCATCATCTAAACTCCTTGGAGATGTTGGATGAGGTTTCTTTGCTTTGTTGTATATTTGTTTTAGAAGATCAACACTTGTTATTGGAGTTACCTCAATGGATGCCTTTCCTTTAGGAGTGTCTATTCCCATCCACACCTTCAGAGACTCATCAACCTCAATAAGCTGTGCACACATTGCCTCCAAATCTCCCACATCACCTTCTAATTTTGTGAGGGCTAGACATTTTCTTTTCTTCAAGAGAGCTGCTCGAGTGACAACCCCACCTATGAATACATCTACAACATGGTGTTCTTGATGACATTATGAATCAATTAAATGATCAACATATTTTGAATTCCATCTTTCTTCTATATTCTCTGTTTCTATCTAGGACAGATTAGGTTCACAGTCTGATGGCATTAGTTGGCCACGACTATAATCATCTCCTTTATAAAAGCAGATGTGAAGCACCATGTATTGGTGTGATGTTAGATTGGCACTTGTATCATAGGAACCCCATTCTAAGATGATTTTCTAGTTTTCCTGCTTTGCACATTCAATTAACTTCCCAATGACTTCTAAGTCCTTGACAAATGCAATAAGGACAAGTTGATCATGCTTATTGATAGAATCCAAGAGTGTGAATAAGTGAGAAAAATCCCCTTGACTCCACCAATGTGATTCTTCTTCAGACAATGTGTTGTGGACAACCAAGTCCAAAAAAATATCAATGGCAACTTATTTAAAACATCTATGCTTTCAAAATGTGCTCCTACTGCAGGTATCGTCGATGGCATCTTTTAATCTAATGGTCCTTGTAATACAATATGTTGCTTATAGCGTGAGGTGATCATATCAGTCACTAGAATAGGCAATGGTGTAGGTCCCTTTGTCTTGCTCAATGCATTTTTAATCCACTCTTCGGACCATCTACTTATTTTGTTATATATATCATCTGTAATTGCACAAGTAGATATGGCAACATCCCAACTTTGCTTCTTATTACCTCCAACGAGTGTACTGAAATGTGATGTAACTACTCCTTGGAGAACCTGGTCTGCTTTCATCTTCCTTGTAGCATTTTCCATATCTATCAATTGCTCTGCCTTCTTTAACTTTCTTAAGACAATAGTATGCTTCATTATCTTATCTTGTAATTCTCGAATGTTGTCCTAATATAGTCCCTCCAAACAATGAAATAAGGTTCCTCTTTCAGTGGTTCAATTTTTCCTAATATGTTAGGGAGTTGGCTAGCTATGTACATTTTTGATATTGTCATCCACTTTTCAAAGATATCTTCTGAGGACATGATCATGTAGATGTCGTGTTTGAATGTGAGCTTGTCAAGGCTAATATTCGTTATCTCAATGAATTCATGTCATCATCACATGAGAAAATTGTTGAAAATTATTGATGCATTAGAATATTTAAGATAAAAGCAAGCCATAAAAATATATATCCTAACAAATAATAAACACTCGCATCCCATAGGTCACTATGTTCATGTCCTTTTAATGTTGGCCTTGCTCTCTTTTCGAAAGCTTCCCATTGTTGCCTAGCATGTGCAAGCTGATCCAAGTATGGGGACCTTCTCATAGTTTTAGCATGTACAATGTTTTTTGTCCACGAGCATTGAACTAGCCCCATATTTGGATAGTTCATAATTATTATAGCTTGTCGAAACCTATTAACATTGATTAAAAAATGAAAACACATTTCACAAGAACATATCGAACAATTAAACCAAGGAAATAATATTCAAAAAAATGAAAGATTATTAGTGTACCTATCTCAGGGGGGTCACTATGTATAAACCCTCTATATCAAGTGCGTTCAAGGCCTATATTTAAAGTCCCTTATCTGTAAAAAATTTCATGAATAAAATGTACCCTTTTCTATACAAATCTGTAAATTTTTTCCAAAACTATTTTAAATAGTCCCTTATGTATATTTATTTATGTAAATTTTAGAAATAAAGAAAATCCTTCTGTTGAACTCACGTGATAGGGTTACATATGATGAGTGACCCCCCCGAGGTACCTATACTAAGCTTTTGTAGCTTTAGGAATTGACTTAATGTCTTGAAGTCTTTTAGTAGCTTCAATTGAGTGTTGCCTAGTAATAACAAAGTAGTCCACATGATAAATGTCCTATTTTTTCAAAGTTCTTAATGGGTATTTATTCTTTATGTCAAAGGGTACTAAGTTTGTTGTTGTGTCCATAGGATGTGGTGCTTTACAAAAGTCCATAACTAGTCTTAACACCACAGTTTCATTACATGGCCTGTACACATAATTAACTCCTGCCTCATAACACCTTTTGACATCAATTTCAAAACTTTTCTCATACCCAAATGGATAGAAAGCTTTCCATTGCTAATTCTGCACCTACCATGAATTCCATCTCATCCTTTCCCAAGGTCTTTGTATCTGCTGGTGGTATCATGTCAAGGGGCTCTATCAATGGTGGACCAAGATGCAAGTCCTCTTTATCTATTTTACTCTTCTTTCTCTTTGGTGTTTTTTGATCTGTTTTTTATCTTTTGATTCCCTTTTTTTTCTCTATGTTTTCTTGCACAGTTTTGAACCCTGTTATTATGTTTGCCATGCAATTGATTCCACAATCACTCAATGTGCTTCCATGTTATACCTCCCATCCAAGATTTTTCATCAAATCTAGCTTATTATTGAAACTTGCTACCATCCTTGTAGCCTCAAATTTATCCTGTGTTGCCCTGACGATTACCTCTTCACCTTTCTTAGCCTCTATCGTAGCAGCAATGCATGGATTTTCTTTACTATCCACAGCCTCATGCATATCAATTACCTTTCCAAGAGTATGCCATCCCTTCCCTATCCCTCCGTTAGTAAACATTGTAATCTCCCCCAAACATTTATCGTAATCCATTCCATATGTATCCACATACCATTCAGCGAAATCAACGACTTTTAAAGCCTTCGTCTCTGATGTGGTGACTTTTTTATCTAAACCTTCCATCTTGTCTGTTGGGTTTGTTATCTCATTTGTTGGATTTGTCATCTCTTGCTGATGGTTGGGTCTCCATTGAAATCCTCTTCATTAATACAATAGTGGTGTTACTATTAAGTTTATGTACATGAAGCAGTCATAGATGATACACCATAGCACACCAACAAATTTATTATGATATCTTAAATATGTCTTAATCTAAGATTCGTGCTAAGATGCACACTATCATAAGCTCGATTAACAAATCCTGGCCATTGTGTTAAGCACTCTTGGTGTTCACTTACACACACACACAAACACATTCAAAAACTTTTTGAGTTTCCAAATCAACATTAGGTCGATTTGTACTTCATGGAGATTAGTGATCACTCATACACATAGAAATGCCACACAAACAAGTCCTTGGACATTGAACAGACACACAAACACACTCTAAAACCCCTTCACACACACTAGAAATCGACCTTGGGCCAATTTGAGAAATGAAAAAATAGGGTGGTGAACAAAATGGCTAGGCTTTACAAATTCACCTAAGGTCGATTTGATGATCACTCACACGAATCTCTCTCTCTCTCTCATGCTCATGCATATGAGGTGTGCATTGTCATCACCACATCCTTTGAGCTATGAAGTCAACCCATGATTAATTTCAAATCAATGGCATGTGTGTAAGGGGGTTGTGTGCCTTCCTCAAATGTCTTCCATCATTGCAAATCAACCTTAGGTCGATTTGAAAACATAGAAAACCGTTTCTACTCATTTTTGCTTGACCTTCAATCAATTTTGTCATGTGAATTTGACCAATGTGTAATCAAAAATCTACAATGGGTTAAATTAAAACAATGGACCTAAACTATGTGCAAGTGATAATATGTGCACAAACAAACTTAATAAAAGGGGAAAAGATGGAAATCTAAATTCAAAATGTAATGGAAATTTAAAAATGTATGGGATTGATTAAAATTTTATGGGGCGTGAAAATTTAAAAGAGGGGGGAGGAAATTTCTTAGGGTTTCTAGGGAGGAACATTTTTGGGGTGGCTATAATTTTAGAGGGCAAGGGGGTAAGGGGAAAAGGGGGCATAAAGTAAGAAGAGGGCAAGGGGGTAAGGCTAATTTTAGAGGGGAAGGGTTAAAGGACTTTAGAGGGGCTGACGGTAATTGTATTAAGTCCTAAGTTCACCTTAGTACTACACTCTCCCTATGCTAATTGTGAAGTCGACCTAGCCCTATGCATCATCATCTCTCTCACGCTCTCCATCATCTCTCCCTCTCATGCTCTCCGTGATCATCTCATTCTCTCTACCTCTCCTATAGCTCTCTCTCTCCCTCTTTGCTTCTCCATTGCTCCCTCTTTGCCCTACATCCTCACGCTGCCTCATGCTCCCTCTGTGCCTGACGCTCTCAGGCTGCCTCATGCTCCCTCTCTACCCTATTCTCTTGCACCGCCTCAAGCTCCCTCTTTGCCCTATGCTCTCATGATGCCTCACCTCCTTGCTTCTCCATTGTGGGCCTACTTTGCAGCTGCCTCATGCTCCCTCTCTCTCACCCTCTTTGCTTCTCCATCAAAGCCTCTCCCTCTTTGCTTCTCCACCACTCTCAGCCAGCTCACGCTCCCTCTCCCAGCCACCCTAATAGCTTCATGCCACTTTGCCTACAGCTCTCTCTACCCTACAACTTCTCTAGGCCTTCAAGGTATCTGCTCCACATAGGCGGACCACGACCACATAGATAGAAATGAAATAAAGCAAGATGCACACAGGCGGCCAACCACACTCCACACAAGTGGCCAACCACAACCACGAACATGACCACAATCTTGAGGCAGGTTCAAAATGAAACAAAGTGAGAGAAATATCTCTCAGCGAGATCTTGAGGCAATTGGAGAGAAGCTGAAGAGGGAAAAATGATACAGCAGATGGAACTACACAAGCATACAGCCCAACGGAGGGGACAATGAAAAGGTATTTATGGAAAGGATCTACAAACCAAAAGCAAAAAATAGATTGCTACGTAAGATATTACTTTCATTGTGAAGATAAATTAGAAAGCAAGGATTACCTAAGTTCATCTTGTGCGATCTCTCCTTCTTTTATGATCTTTCCATTCTCTTCTTCAATTGATTAAACATCTATGATTCAAATTTTGAAAGTGCATAGCCTACCAAGATCTACAACAAAGAGAGGTTTGCAAGCTTACCTTACAGACAACTTGAAACTGAAGTTTTAGAAGTGTTCCAATGTCCTCGAAGTAAGCTCTGTGTTCCTCTTCGAGATGTCAAAGTCAGATTTGAAATTTGAACTGTGAAAGTAAAGTTTGAAGTATGGACCTCTCTCTCCCTTACAAATTGGAAATATGGGATATGAAAGAGAAGTTTGAAATTTGAAAGTTAGGTTTGAAATATGAAAATAAATATTTAAATTTAAATTAAAGTTTGAAATCCAAATTCAAATTTCAAAATCTAAAACTTGTAAATCGACCTTAGGTCAATTTCAAAATGTAAAAGTAAAGTTTGAAACATGAAAGTAAATTTTAAAAATAAAATCTTTAATTTAAAATTGATGTTTGAAATCCATTTCCGTAATTTTGAAAACTAAAACTTACAAATCAACCTTGGGTCAATTTAAGAATGCAAGAAAAACACATACATATATCATAAGAGAGTATGAAAGCTTTGAGATATAATGGATGTCAATGATCATTCATGCACACAGATAAAATCAAAGACATGAGATAGACACAAAACACATCCTCAAAAAAAAATCTATTTTCAAGACTTACTTACAGAGCATGTAGGTGTTGAACTTAATGGCAGGCTTTTCAAATTGACCTTGGGTCGACTTCATTGATAATCACTTCACACTAGGTCTACTTAAGAAGTGCTAATCTTTGATGAACACAATGGATAGGGTTTGTAAATCGATCAAAGGTTGATTTGCACTCCATACATAGATAACATGATCACACTCCAATACACGCTCCAAATCAACATATAGATATGTTCTACAACAAACTAAAACACACTTGAAATCAACCTTGGATCAATTTTAGAATTGCAAGCATAGGGTGTTAAACACAATGACTAGGCTATGAAAATTGACTTGAGGTCGATTTGATAATCACTCAAATTGCCAAGATTTTGAAATCAACCTTGGCTTGACTTGATGATCACTCAACTAGCTAATCTTTTCAAATCAACCTTGGGTCAATTTGATGTGATCTATCACATATGCAAACAAAAGTGTCACAATCATGCACTCTTCAAATCCATCTTCTGAGGGCTTAACGGTTGCTTAAAGATACACAACATATTCAAGACTTGAGCAAGTGACACATACTAAGGTCCATTTTTGTATCTTAGAATGTGTGTGTGTGCATGTGTGTGTGTGTGCGTGTGTGTGTGTGTGTGTGTGTGTGTGTGTGTGTGAGAGAGAGAGAGAGAGAGAGAGAGAGAGAGAGAGAGAGAGAGAGAGAGAGATCAAAAGCATCCATGAAGTGCAATGTTTACATCATATGTGTTAGCATGTTCTAGTGAGTGGTTCCCTCCTAAATAATTTACCCAAAGAGAGAGAGAGAGAGAGATTAAAAAAAATAACCATTATATGAGTTTGGGTATTGTCATTTATAGGCATGGCGTAATTGTTAAATTACACGGCATAGCGGAATAGAAATTGAACTAAGAATAGAGAGTACATAGCAAACTAGAGACAAGCAAAATTTTCCTTCAACACTGATCTAGTATAGATGATGGCTCCGTCCACCCATGCGCTCCCACAGTGGAGTTTATATGGTGATCTAGACAGATACTAGGTGAAGAGCTACTAGCTGGATGATCTCTGCTAGAAGATCTGATCTAGTACAATGGATTGGCGAGGTCACCTGTTGATAGCTATGAGGGCAGTAGTCACATCAATGTAGTCAATGGAGCCGTCTAGTCAACCTAGTCAGTGGAGCCGACCAATTAACCTAATCGGTGGAACCGACTAGTTGTCCATGGAATATTCAAGGAATATTTCCTATACCATGGCCTCGGGGGCTCTTGCCCCCGAACCCCCATTAGGGGGGCCACTAACCCCTCTAGAACCCCCTAACTGGGGGCCAGTAGGTCCCCCAAACCCCATCAAGAGCAAGGGGCTCCCACACAATCACCTTTCTACCATCAACGGTCTCATTGATAGACCTCGTCTGACATGCAAGTCAGGATCCATCCAGTGTCTTGGTCTCATAGATGGCTTCTCCTCATATGGAGACCTTACAACTTAAGCACCTTGGACCACTAGTGGTTACTAGGAGGGTGGGGTATTGAGCATATCTAACACCCCCCCTCAATGTCCGCCCATAGGTGAACTACCTTCTCGGCCCAATGCCGAGTCTGTGAAGATGACCCTGAAGCTGATCCTTCCCAATCCATTTTGCTCTATTGGTCAGTAGACCAATTCCACTATCCCATCCTCGATCAAATCACACACATAATGATACTGAATCTCTATATGTTTTGTGTGCGCATGAAACACTAATCTTTTAGCAATGGCCATGCAGCTTTGATTGTTGCACTTCAGCATAGTTGCCTCATCCTCTTGCACTCCCATGTGCCATAAGGTCCTCCTCAGCCACACTACTTCGCATGCAGCAAAACATGTTGCCTTGTACTCAACCTCGATAGAAGACTGCCACTGTTGGTTGTTTCTAGAAACAATATCCAAAAACTTATTTCCTGGAATCAACATCTCCAGCCCAATTTGAGTCACAATGACCAACCAAGGAAGTGCTCCTACCATAAGTGATGCCATAATCAAGAGTGTCCTTCACATACTTGAGCACCCAGATCCCTGCATTCCAATGATTCTCCTAGGGCTTATTGGAGAACCTGCTCAAAACGCCAACTGCAAAACTGATGTCCGGTCTAGTGTTGCACAGATAGATGAGACTGCCGACCAACTTCTTGTACCTCCTGATGTCTGCTAGTGGTGAGGCATCCTCCATAGACAACCTCACATTTACCTCCATAGGTGTAGCTATCTCCTTGCACTCGGACATACCAAATGCCTTCAAGATCTACCTTGCATATTTCTGCTGAGAATTGAAGATCTTGCCTGTACATTTCAATCCCCAAACAGTAGTGCATCAAGCCTAAGTCTGTCATCTCAAACTCAGTGCTCAACGCCTTTCTTATCTACTGGATCATGTCTTCATAGTCACTTATTATTGAGAATCAAGCTCTCGGTTATTGTTCAAGTTGTGTGAGTAGGTGAATAAGATGAGTCACACTGACTCAACCATAGTTAGTTCTTATCTACTATGTATGGGTGTTGACCTTAGTAATGTTCAATTGTATTGTATTGTGTGGGGTGAATATGAGCTGATTGTGGAGGAGACTGTTGCTCCCTCGTGGTTGCTTCCTATATCTCTCTTCTTGTTTATAATGCTAGAACTAAGCATATTGAGATACACTACCATTTCATTAGAGAGATGGTGTTATCAAAGAAGATGGATCTCATACATGTGAAGACTGAAGATCAGGTTGTAGATATCTTTACCAAGTCATTGGGTAGAGATAAGTTTACATACTTTAGAGAGCTACTTGGTGTTATGCTCCCTACTTGAGCTTGAGGGGGAGTGTTGAGAATCAAGCGCTCGATTATTGTTCATGTTGTGTGAGTAGGTGAATAAGGTGAGTCACACTGACTCAACCATAGTTAGTTCTTATCTATTATGTATAGGTGTTGACCTTAGTAGTGTTCAATTGTATTGTATTGTGTGGGGTGAATATGAGCTGATAGTGGAGGAGACTGTTGCTCCCTCCTGGTTGCTTCCTATATCTCTCTTCTTGTTTTTTCCTAATATGGTATTAGAGCTACCGTTTCTTGCCTTCTGGTTATCACTGCTTGTGGAAGCTTGCGGGAGTACTTATCCTACTCTGAAGCTTCGAAGCGATGAGAAGAGATTTCGTTTTTTGGACTAAAGTAGCAATGTCCAGCTTTTGTTTGGCTTGGGAGTCGTCCAATTGATGTCTTCTTGCTAAGGGGAGATCACTATTACCCATAGGTTGCTTGTGGGAGAGGTATTTTGATAAAACACAACTCGTTTTTATTGTTTGGGTGTGATAGAATGGAGCTGATCTCTTTTTCTGGACAACTACTACTTGGTTTGAGCAAAGCAAGAGGTATATACAGTAGTAAGAAGCAAAAACGTCTCTCCAAACCTCATCGCCCAACTCTCTAGAGGTTGTTTGTGAAACGTCTCTCCAAACCTCATCGCCCAGCTCTCTGGAGGTTGTTAGTGGCTAGAAAAAACTCTCCTACATCTCCTATCAAGTGAGGAGAACCTTTAGCTTGTAGATCTCGTTTTTTTGGTGCCGAACAGCATTTGGAGACTTTAAAAGTGATATACGACTTGCTTTCTTCCTTTTCCAGCACCCTAAAGGTTTACTATATTCTCATACATCATTTTTATGGAGTCTTAGTCTCTCTGTGAGCTACCAAGACTCCCGTGTTCTTCTAAACACAAAAAGTGATGCTGCTGTTTTTTTGTTCAAAAGTCATCCAATTGTCATTTTTCAGACTGTTTATCTCTCAAATTGTGTGGATTTGGATGCTGGTTTGAACTGACAAGTTGGAAGCAAGTATACAAGCTCTGACTTTGCTTTTGGAAGCAAGTTCATTTGGATTTACTGTCAAAAGTTATGAGCTTAGGAAAATTAAAAAAATTCATAGTTTACAACTTAATGTCAAATTGTTAGATGCAGTTGCAGACATGATATTGCAATGTTCATGAATATATGTGATGGTATTTGGATGCCCAGTGGTTGGATGCCAGTGGTTGGATGTTACTTGACAGATGTTATGCCTTGCAGTGATAGTAGCAAAGTGGCATTTTGAGTCTGGTTGATCCATTGAACTAGTAACTAGAAGTTATCGGATTGCTGTCAAAAGTGTGCAAGTGCTTGTTTTTAGCAACAACTAATAGTAAAACCTTATAGAATTTGGACCTGCACTAAACTAGAAAGTTGTAGACCCGTGGATTTGGCTACAATTTGTTTGTTAATAGCTTTTGCATCTGAGGTAACATGCAAAAGTTATTGACTGTGCAAAATAGCAAAAACTTACAGAAATCTGCTGTTGGAAACCATGGCTAATGCTAGGGGCAGTGACAACATTACACAGATTATTGGAGAGAAGTTGGATGAAAATAATTATGCCATTTGGAAGTTTTGGATGAAAAATTTTCTGACTGGTAAAGGCTATTGGGATTTGGTTACAGGTGATGAGAAAGAGCCTAATTTGCCAGAAAGAAACGCTACTGCAGAACAAGTTAAGAATCATAAAGCTTGGTTGGAAAGAGCATGGAGGGTGCTTCATTGGTTTTCAATATCTATTTCAGATACCATGGTTATGCAAATTCTGAACTGCAAGTCTCCCAAGAATGCATGGGATATCTTGACAAGATATTATGGCACAACTACAAGTGCTAGGAAAATTCAGTTGAAATAGAAATTTAACAATACGTCAAGAAGGGGGAGAACGATACAGGAATATGTGATTGATATCAAAACTCTAGCTGATCAATTGGCCTCTATTGATGCTCCTGTGGATGATGATGACTTTGCCTCTTCTAGTCATGCACATGAGACATCCTCAGATCAACTATTTGCTATGATGCATGTTGATGATCATAAGCCTACTGATGGTGGCTTGGATGATATATGGTATATTGATTCAGGAGCATCTAATTACATGACACCACATGGAGAGTGGTTTGATGAGATGACTCCTGGCGTGCATGGTTATGTTTGCACAGGAGATGATACACAGTATGACATTACACACAAGGGTGTTGTGCCTCTGGTGATGCATGATGGTCAGACCAAGAAGCTGCGTGAAGTGTTGTATGTGCCTTTGATCACTAAGAACTTGTTGTCTATTGGACAAATGGCTGAGCAGAACTTGCAAGTCTGGTTTAATAAGGATGGATGCTTCATTGAGGAGTTTGGTAATGGTTGCAAGTTGATTGCAAAAGGGAAAAGGCAAGGAAGAATGTTTACTTTAGATGCAAGCATGCCAAAACTAAAGGCTGCCATGTTTACCCATGGTACAGGTGTTGTCTGTGATTTGGAAATTTGGCACAAACACATTGGTCATATTAATATTCAAAAGCTGAAAAATATGCAGCATAAAGGCATTGTTGTTGGCCTACCAAAGTTAAAGTATACTGCTTTAGAGCATGTTTGTCTTGCATGCCATTTTGGAAAACAATCAAGGTTGCCATTCACTAAGCATCTGCAGGAGAGTAGTAGACCTTTGCAATTGATTCACTTTGATGTCTAGGGTCCCACACACACTACCTCAATGGGAGGATCATCATATTATGTTACATTTATTGATGATTTCAGCTGGTATACATGGCTATATTTTTTGAAACATAAGGATGAGGTCTTGCTGCCTTCAAGCATTTTAAGCAACATGTTGAAAAGGTGTTTGGGTCATATATCACATGCTTGAGATCATATAATGGAGGTGAATATCTGTCAAATGAATTTGATGACTTCTTGTCCTATCATGGGATTAGACAGGTGCTTAATGCCCATATACACCACAGCAGAATGGAGAGGCTAAACGTAAGAATGGGGTGATTGGTTCATCTGGTAGAGCTATGTTGAATGAAAAGAACTTACCTGATTATTATTGGGCAGAAGCACTTGCAACTGCAGTGTATGTGTTGAATCACACTCCTACTACTGGCATTCATATGCTCACACCATATGAGAAATTGTATTGACAGAAGCTTGATATCAGTCATTTAAAAGTGTTTGGTAATTTGGCATATGTGCATATACCAGATGAAAGAGATGGAAGTTGGATCCCAAAGCTAAAAGATGTGTGTTTATTGGCTATGCATAGAACCGGAAGGGTTACAAATGCTACAACCCATCGACCAAGAAGACTATGGTGAGTCAGGATGTTGTTTTTCATGAGCTAGAATCTTGGTATGGCAAGCTGAAAGTGGCTGCTCCAAATGATGCATCTGCAGGTCATGCATATGATAAAAATCAACAAATTAGTACATCCATATTTGGGCCTACATCCATTGGTTCTACTATAGTCAATCCTTGGTCTGGCAGGTTACACAATTCCACTGACACTGCTATGTCAGTGAGGGGGAGAGATAAAGGGAAAGCCAAGGTTGTTGAGGTGCTTTCACAAGCTGAAAATGATGTCCCTGGGCCATCAAATTGTGGCTATGATTCATCATGTAGTGACAGTTTGGATAGTGAGCTGGGTATACCATCTATGTCTACACTTGGAGTCAAGGGAAGTAGGTACATACCTCCTCATGAACGAGGAGAGTCACACACTCCAATGAGAAGGTTGCAAAGAGTCAGGTATCCTATTGACAGGTTAACTTATAGTGGTTATGCTACTCGGCATTATGCATATATGATAAAAGCTATGGGACATACTCAGCCAACTATCTTTGGTGAGGCTGTGCAACATGGTCATCGACAGAATGCCATGGATGAGAAGATGGATGCTCTTGCCACTAATCAGGCTTGGGATTTGGTGGAGTTGCCTGAAGGCAAGAATCCTATTGGTTGCAAATGGGTCTACAAAGTAAAATGCAAGTCTGATGGATCAGTGGAAAGGTATAAAGCAAGGCTGGTTGCCAAAGGGTATGCACAGCAGTATGGGCTAGATTATGAGGAAACTTTCAACCCTATTGCCAAGATGGCAACTGTGAGAACTATCATAGCATGGGCTGCTACAAATGGCTAGAAATTGCAGCAAATGGATGTCAAGAATGCTTTCCTAAATGGTGACTTGTTGGAGGAAGTCTATATGGTTCAGCCCGAGGGTTATGTGCACCCTGACTATCCCAACTATGTTTGTAGGTTGAAGAAAGCTCTCTATGGGCTGAAGCAAGCACCTAGAGCATGGAATGAAAGGGATGTGCACACTTTTCGAGCAAAAACCTACGAGCAGAAAAGTCTGAGCGGTATTTTTGACACCAACCATGCTTGTATATTTCTCAAAGGAATATACAATTCTTTCTTAATTTCTCATTTATGGAACCATATACTTACTTATTTTTCATTATAACCCTCCTTTTAGAGAACATCATCTATATATGAACAAATAGTGAATACATTAGAAACTCCTATAAATACCTCCCTACCATACTCTCTTTTGAGGATTATGGTAATTCAATCAATTTAAAAGAGTTCCCCTAATCTTTGGCAATCCCATATTTGAAGCTCTCATATAACAATGTATACCATATTCCTTGGATGAGTAGGAAAAAGATATTGGAAACCTCATACTTGAAGCCATTCTAATCGATCATAAATTAATTCCCAATTCTCCAAACCTAAGTACTTTTAAGGAAATGTGGTCTCTACCGAACTCCTTCCTACCATAATATGAATTAGAGAGAAGTTGTAACTCTCATATACATCTTGAAATTTTCACTTTTTCTATTTTATAGCCATAAAAAGTATAATTTTAAACCTACCTTTGCATAGATCATGAAATTTTGAACATTTTTCCTTTTTACAGCTCCTCAATCTGAGATAAGGAGCAAAAGTTATGACCCCTTCTGCGTAGGCTCTCCGAGGGTATTCCGCCGGCAGAATAGGGTTGGGGCAAGCTCTTCAAACCATATTCCCATGGAAAAATACACTTATAGGGTCTGTTAAAAAAGTATTATATTATTTTCATAGGTCATCCTGAGGAACTATAAACAGGATATTTGCTCAAAATTTCATGATCCAACCAATGGTGAAAGGAAAAGCAAGGATTTTTGAAAGTGATAAAATAAGTCACCAGTTGGACATTATATATGTATATTATATGAAGGTATATTTAAATCTATATCTATTTATTAGTATTTCATATTTACTTACATATTCCTTGAAGTAATTTGGATTTTTTTGCTCCCCAAAAATGACTTGAGCCTATATATTTTGACCCCTCCTACCTTTTGTCCGCTCGTCGCTCGAGGGTTTTGCTCAGAAAATGGAAACCGTCGAATGAAAGGTTCAGTAGATACCTGCAAGAGCTTGGTTTTATAGTTGGGAAGGCTGATCATTCACTATTCACAAAGAAGACAATTGCTGGATATGTTGTGATTTTGATTTATGTTGATGATCTGATTCTGACTGGTAGTGGTGATGATGATATTGCTGAAATTAAGAGCAAGCTGAAAATGGAGTTTGATATGAAGGATCTAAGGGAGTTGAAGTTCTTTGTTGGCATAGAGGTGTTGAGAACACTTGATGGCATTTGGCTTATGCAGAGGCAATATGCCTTGAATATGCTGGAGAGGTTTGGCATGAAGGATTGCAAACCAATGGATATTCCCTTGGATCAAAACATGAAGATGATGGCTGATTCTGGAGCTGAGATTGATGACATTACCAGGTATAGGTAGATGGTTGGAAGCTTGATTTATTTGACTAATACCAGGCCTGATTTAATATTTGCTATGGGACTCATTAGTCAATTTATGCAAAAGCCACAGAAGCCTCACTTGGGTGTAGTGAGGAGGATTATGCACTATGTCAAGGCAACATATCGGTATGGACTCTTTTATGAGTATGGAAAGGATATAGAATTGGTTGGATACACAGATGCAGATTGGGCAGGATGTGCCTATGACAGGAGATCCACCAGTGGTTATGCATTCAGCCTTGGTAGTGCAATGGTGAGTTGGAGTAGTAAAAAGCAACCCACAGTGCCATTTTCTAGTACAGAAGTAGAGTACAAAGGTGCAGCATTGACTACATGTGAGATTTTTTGGCTTCAGAAGCTTTTGTAGGATTTGGGATTGCATGTGGAAAAACCAGTCAGACTTTATTGTGATAACATGAGTAGTCTGTAGTTGGCAAGTAATTCAGTTTATCATGCTAGAACTAAGCATATTGAGGTACACTACCATTTCATCAGAGAGATGGTGTTATCAAAGAAGATTGATCTCATACATGTGAAGACTGAAGATCAGGTTGCAAATATCTTTACCAAGTCATTGGGTAGAGATAAGTTTACATGCTTTAGAGAGCTACTTGGTGTTATGCTCCCTACTTGAGCTTGAGGGGGAGTGTTGAGAATCAAGCTCTCGGTTATTGTTCATGTTGTGTGAGTAGGTGAATAAGGTGAGTCACACTGACTCAACCATAGTTAGTTCTTATCTACTATGTATGGGTGTTGACCTCAGTAGTGTTCAATTGTATTGTTCAATTGTATTGTATTGTGTGGGGTGAATATGAGCTGATTGTGGAGGAGATTGTTGCTCCCTCCTGGTTGCTTCCTATATCTCTCTTCTTGTTTTTCTTAATACCTGTAATAAGGAGATCATACACATATATAACAATAATAGCAGATTTTCCACCTTTCCTGTGCACATACAAGTTAGGATCTGAGGCACATCTTTTGAAGTTTAATTTATGAAAAAATTTGTTTATCCATTGGTACCATGCTCTTGGGGCCTATTTCAGCCTATACAAAGCCTTCTTCATCTTACATAACTTGTTCTCAGAATGGGGGGCCTCAAACCCTGGTGGCTGAGCCACGTACACCTCCTCCTTGAGGTCACCATTAAAGAATGCTAATTTAACATCCATTTGATAAATTGGCCACTTTTTATGAGCAGCCACTGATAGTACTGTGCGAATAGTGGTCATTCTAGTAGTCGGAGCGAAAGATTCCTGAAAATCTAATCCTTCAACTTGCAAAAATTCTTGTGCAACCAATATAGCTTTGTACTTTTCAAAAGTCCCATCGGCCTTGTACTTGACCTTCCAAACCCACTTGGTGCCAACAACCTTTCTATTAGGTGGTCGATCTAATAGCTCCCAAGTTTCATTCTTCATGATGCTGTCATATTCTACTTGCATAACATTTTTCCAATCTCGGTCTGCAAGTGCTTCCTTCAAACTCATAGGCTCCTTTACTTTTGCAATAATCTCAGCCATCAAGGCCATATTGACTATGTGAGCAGAAGCTCTCCTTTGCTCTTCGATTCTCTAAGATTGCCTTGGTCCATCTACATGCTGCTCAATAGACATAGGCATCTGGCTATCATGGTCGTAGAGCTACCAACCCATCATAGCAATGGCTTTTCTGGTGGTGTAACAATAGGTTGGTGTCTTATACCTTCATCATCTAATATTTCCTCCTCGTTTATAGCTCCTGGCACAGGTCTATAGTGAATTACCTCTTCGCTTGATGATAAAGTGGAAAAGTTCTTCTTTGCCTCCACTGCATGTGGTTGCTCCCTAAACACCACATTGCTGCTCGGTATGATCTTCTTTGCCTCTCATTCATACAACTTATAGGCTTTCTTCTCATCACAATAGCTTAAAAAGATACATTTGGTCCTTTTTGGTTGTAGCTTGTTTCTCTCTTTGTTTGGTACATGCACATAGCATTCATGCCCAAATGTTCTAAAATGGGAGACAAATGGCTTCTTACCGATGTAAGCCTCATTTCACTTTTCTCCCAATTTCATTTTCTACAAGTTGTAGCCATTCTTTAAATTTACCAAAAGCTTGAGGCTTTTCGTGAAGAAAGTACACCCACATCTTCCTACTATAGTCGTCGACAATCAATAAAAAATAGAAAGATCCCCCCAAGGCGGGCGGCCTGTGTAGGCAACTTACCACACAAGTCAACATGCACCAACTCTAGAGGAGTGTTTGCTCTATTCTTACTTTCTTGTTGAAATGCCTTTCTCTATTGCTTACCCATCATGCAAGCTTCACATGGTTCTTTGATTTCTACTACTACAGGTAAATGAGCAACCATACCTTACTTCTGCATCTCCTTCAGCACTGCAAATCCGATGTGCCTAAATCTTTCATGCCAAAGTCTGCTTGTGCCCACTCCACCGGTGGTTGTAAGGGCACTTGGCTCATACAGGTTGTTCCTCCTTACTCCTGTGCCAACAAGATTGCTTGCGCTATCCAAAATTTTTGCTCGTGTCTTGTTGAACCTCACCTCATGGTCAAGGTCAGTTATGGAAGCAACTGATAGCAAAATTCTCTTGATTTGTGGAACATACAGCACATTAGATAGTTTCTTAACATCTCCATTTACGAAAACAAATGAAACCGTAACTATACCCTCAATAGGCATTTTGCATTATTACCAACCATCATGGTGATGGGTTCCTATAGAGGCTACATGGAACAATATAGACCCTTCTTGCAGGTCATGTGACAGGAGACACCACTATCCAACACCCATGAATGAGTGGTTGAAGCTTCTTGAGATGAGGAATACTCTTCCTCAATGGCCACAAATAGATCTAACTCTACTTCCACTGTGTTAGCTATCTCTTTCCCCTTATCTATCTTCTTTAGGGTACCATTCTTTTCATCTGCTTTCTTGACCCGGCAATCTACAATCACATGGGTCTTCTTCTTACAGTAGAAGCATTCTCCCTGAAACTTCTTGTTGCCGCCCTTCTTCTTTTTGTATGGTTGGGGTCTCACTTGAGTGTTAAGCATTGTTACCAGTTCATCAAACCTTGGTGGATATATCTGGAGACACCGCCGAGCTAGCTCTTTGCTAGTTTTTTGTATCCCAGCACTAGCCATCTGGTCACATAGATTTTTGATTCAGGTTATGAACACTATGACATGAAGTTGGGGGTAATAAACTTCACGCACCTCTTCACTTCTTACTGCTTTCGAGCTGAGTGATAGAGATATTCATCACTGGGAAAGGGACATTAAAAAGAAGCTTTTATACTAAGAGACCACACCATACTATCCTCCCTTATATGAGAATGAAGATGGTGAAATAGCCTACAATTGCCTTGTTGAGCACAGAGGCTGAGTATAGGGGTGTAACAATGGTTGCATGTGAGGTAGCTTGGTTGCATAAGCTACTTTATGATATGCATCAGTCTATAGATGGGCCAGTTGTCATTTATTATGACAACATGAGGAGTATATACTTGGCAAATAACCCAGTCTATCATGCTAGAACAAAGCACATTGAGGTGCATTATCACTATGTTCGGGAGAAGGTCCTAGTAGGTTTTATTGATCTAGTTTATGTTAGCACAAAGGATCAGGTAGCTGACATATTCACGAAAGCATTGGGTGCAAAGAAGCTGTGCAATTTTGAAGACCTCCTTGGTGTGCAGGAATTGGGATTGAGCTTAAGGGGGAGTGTTGAGATATCAAGCTCCACTCGTGCTATGCCAAGGTGACCGTTGTTCATTTATGTCACCGACTTGTTAGCTACAGATGCAGTTGGTACACTACCCATGAATAATAGCTCAATGACAGCTATCTTTATGTACTCTAGTTAGTGGCATAATTAGTATGCCACCTAGGTTAGCTGAGTTTGGTTTGAGACCCACATATAGGGTTCATCTATTCCTTTTGTATATAGAGAGAATTCTTTTGGTTTTCACAACTAAGAAGAGGAAAACTATTTTCAACCTCCACTTTTGTGTGTATTCCCCCATTGTGTATGTGAGAAAGTTGCAAGTGAGACTCCTTACCTCTCTCCACTCTCTTCACAGGGCAAGCAATAGAGAAAGGCATTCCCACAAGAAAGCAAGAATAGAGCAAACGCTCCTCTAGAGTTGGTGCATGTTGACTTGTGCAGTAAGATGCCTACACAGGCCTTGGGGGGATCTTCCTATTTTTTATTGACCATCGATGACTATAGCAGGAAGATGTGGGTGTACTTTCTTTGCAAAAAGGCTCAAGATTTCGGTAAACTAAAAGAATGGCTATAGGTTGTTGAAAATAAAACAAGGAGAAAAGAGAAGAAATTTTGATCGGATGGTGGTGGTGAGTTTGTTTCTACAGAGTTTGGAGATTCTTGCAAAAGCAAAAGGGATCAAGCGAAAAATGATGACATCACATATGCCTCAGTAAAATTCTATTGTTGAACGCCGAATGCAGACCACCGTGGAGATGGGGAGGTGTATGTTGAAAGGTGTTGGACTGCCAAACCACTTCTGGGCTGATGCTGTCAATAATGTGGTTTACATCCTTAATCGCAGCTATACAAAGGCACTCAAAGGTAAAACACCACATGAGGCTTACAGCAGTAAGAAGCCATCTGTCTCTCACTTCAGAATGTTTGGGTGTGAATGATATGTGCATGTGCCAGACAAAGAGAGAAAAAAGCTACAACCAAAAAGCACCAAATGTGTCTTCTTAGGCTATTGTGATGAGAAGAAAGCCTATAAATTGTATGACCGAGAGGCAAAGAAGATCATAGCGAGCCGCGAAGTGGTGTTCAGGGAGCAACCACATGTAGTGGAGGTAGAGAAGAGCTCTTCCACTTTATCATCAAGTGAAGAGGTAATTCAATGTGTACCTATCCCAGGAGCTATAAAGGAGGAGGAAATATCAGATGATGAAGGTATAAGTCACCAACCTGTTGTTACACCACCAGAAAAGCCATTGCCACGATGGGTAAGGTAGCTCTATGACCATGATAACTAGATGCTTATGTTTGTTGAGCAGCATGCAGATGGACCAAGGCAGTCTTAGAGAATCGAGGAGCAAAGGAGGGCTTCTGCTCACATAGTCAATATGGCCTTGATGTGTTGAGATATCGAGCTCCCACTCGTGATATGCCAAGGTGACCATTGTGCATTTATGTCATTGACTTGTTAGCTGCAGATGCAATTGGTACACCGCCCATGAATAATAGCTAGATGACAGCTATCCTTATGTACTCTAGTTCATGGCTCAGTTAGTATGCCACCTTAGTTAGCTGAGTTGGGTTTGAGACCCACATATAGGGTTCTTCTATTTCTTTGTACTAGATTTCTTTTGGTTTTCACAACTAAGAAGAGGAAAACTGTTTTAAGCCGCCACCTTTGTGTGTATTCCCCCATTGTGTATGGTAGAAAGCTGCAAGTAGACTTCTTCCTTCTCTCCCACTATATTCACATGGTATCAGAGCCTGGTTCGTGGTAAGGAGCTCAAGAAAGAAAACCAAGTTCGCGGTGTCCTGGTAAGAGGACAAGTGTTGCTTTCCTTTTTTGAGTTTGGAAGCAAATCTCTGCAGGTAGCACAGTCGGCAAGTGCAAGAGTGCATTGTCTCAGATTGAGACGCCCTTCGCAGTGTGGCGAGAGGATAGTATATGCTGTGGAATTGGGCGAAGCCCTTAGTGACTTTATTTTTCTGATTCGAGGCCATTTTGGGGCCCGTTTTGGAGGTGGAATTTCTCCGCAAGCACTGAGAGAAAGACCTTGTTTTTGTTGTGCGACCACTCCTCTGCAAGTCCGTGAAAAGTTGCCATAGAAATTGCATCGTATGCCTATGCGTAGAGATATTGGGAGTTACAGAATCATCCTTATTGCACATTGTGTTCATGCAAAATGATCACTAGGAAGTGACTGTGTGGTCATATACCACTTTCGTCAGTTTTGCAAATTTGCCCTTGTGAGGCAGAAGCTATGTTTTTTGTAGGGACAGAATATTTTGCAGTGTTCTATAAGGGCATCTGATTCTCTTTCACACATTTTCACTAAAAAGCTTGACAAGAACAACTTCCAAGCATGGAAGTTTAGAATGACGAATTTCCTTATGGGAAAGGCTATTGGGAGTTCATTATAGGAAATGAAGAAGAACCAGTTCTTCCTAATGTTCCCAATCAACAGGAAATGCTGGCATTTAAAGGATGGCGTGAGAGAGCCAGAAAAGTTATGTACTAACTGTCTATCAGTATTTCAGATTCTATGATTGTGCATATTCAGGATGCAAGTATGCCAAAGGAGGCATGGGATACTTTGGCAAAAATGTACAGCACAAATACGCAAGCCAGGAAAATGCAGCTCAAGTAGGAGTTGCACAATGTGTAGAGAGAAAATATGAGCATCAATGACTACCACATGAAGGTGAAGAAAATTGCAGATGCACTTGATTCCATTGGGTCGCTAGTGGAAGATGATGATTTTAGTTTCTATGACCTTGAATGGTCTAGGAAAGGATTATGCATAGTTCTCGACATCCATTGTCATCTGTGAAAAATTTCTTGATTTTGAGGAGTTGTTTGCTCTTCTAATTTCTAAAGAGCAGAGACATGGTGGTGCATCTTCTTCAAGAGGAACTTCAAAAGAAACTGTCTACTACTCAAATGCTGGAAGAGGTAGAGGCAGAGGTAGAGCAGGCCGATCTGGAGGCCATGGTAGAAATTAGAATATGTAGCAAATTCAAGAAAACCAGTCCTATGGAGGAGGACATGGTAACTCTAGAGGTAGGGGGAGCCAAAGAGGTCGTGGTGGATGGCAGATTGGCCAAAATACAAACAACAATGTTGAATGCTACTACTGTGGTAAAATGAGTCATATGGCTAAAGACTACTATAAAAAGAAGAATGACATTATGAATGGAAAATTGCAGCAAGGGAATTATGCATCTTCTAGTAGATAGGGTGATGATAGAAATGAGCATCCGTTTATGGTGCAGCACATGACCAATTCTGTGACAAGTGCAGAAGAAGGCAAAGATGTGTGGTATATTGACTCAGGTGCATCAAACCACATGACAGGTCATGTAGAATGGATGTAGGATGCAAGGAAAATGGAAAGACCAGGATTTGTGAAGACTAGTGATGATACTGCACATCCTATTGTGCAGATTGTTAAAATTCCTTTGTCTATGTAGGATGGGAAAAAGAAATACATGTCTAATGTATTTCATGTCCCGAATATCACCAAGAACCTGGTTTCTGTTGGTCAAATGGTTGAGCAGGGCTTGCAGGTCAGATTTAATCCTCATGGATGCTTTGTTGAGGATATGAAAAATAACAATTGCTTGATAGCAAAAGGAAAGAAGAAGGGTAGGATGTTTACGTTGGATGCAGACATGCTTGAATTGAGTGCAGCAATGTTTGCACATGGGACCGGTGTAGTTGCAGATATTGATATCTGGCATAAACGCATTGGTCATGTTAATGTACAGTGACTTAAATCAATGTAGGCCCAAAATATTATTGCAGGATTGCCTAAATTCAAGGTTGCAAAAATGCATAAGGTATGTGAAGCCTGTCAATTTGGAAAACAGGCAAGGAAACCAATTCCTAGACATATTCAAGAGAGTAAGAAGCCATTGGAATTAATCCACTTTGATGTGTGGACTACTAAAGCTGCATCTATTGGAGGCTATCATTATTTTGTCACTTTTATTGATGACTACAGCAGAAAAGTTTGGGTGTATTTTATTAAAAAGAAAAGTGAAGTGTTTGGGCATTTCAAAGGTTTTAAAGCTATGGTTGAAAAAGAAACAGGCTGCAAATAAAATGCCTAAGGTCAGATGGAGGGGGAGAGTACCTCTCAAATGAGTTTGCAAGGTTCCTACAGGAGCATGGCATAAAGCAGCAATATTCATGCAGTCATACCCCACAGCAAAATGGACTTGCAGAAAGGAAAAACAGGCATATTGGAGAGGTATCTCGGGCCATGCTAAATGAAAAAGACCTACCAGATTATTATTGGGCTAAAGTAGTTGCTACAGTAGTTTACATAATGTACAGTACTCCCTTGCAGCAATACATGGCATGACACCAGAGGAGATGTATGGTAGGAAACCAAATATTTCTCATTTGAACATTTTTGGTTGCATTGCCTAAGTTCATGTGCCAGATGAGTTGAGGTCCAAGTTGGATCTAAAAGCTGAGAAGTGCATCTTTATTAGTTATTCTTTATAGCAAAAAGGGTATAGATGCTATAACCCTTCTACTCGTAAGTTTACAGTGAGCAGAGATGTTTTTTATAAGATGACCAGCTGGTATAAACCAGTAAATGTGATTGATGATGTAGATGCACAAAATGGTAATGCTGCATAGAATTCACAGTAGCAATCACAAAATATTAGTGGACCTGCAGTGTCCTCTAGCAGTGGTACACATACTTCACCATGGACAGGTAGATTGAGATCAATAGAATCTCCTCAAAGCAATGCAGATAGTGGTATGCAAGTATCACCAAAAGGAAAAGAGAAGGTAGATTAGCCCATGTTTGATGTGAATGCAGGTCACTCTTATGTGGATGGTGAATCCAGTGGCTCAGAACAGAGCATTGATGATGAGTTGGGTATTCCTTCTGTTGTTACACCTGGAGTAAGGAAGACCAGGGATGTTTTCAAAGAACCTGGAAGTGAGCCTATTTTTCATAGGTCTACCAGAGCTAGGTATCCTGTGGATCTGCTGAAATATGATGGATTTATAGCCATTCACTATGCCTATATGGTCAAAGTGATACATGAACCAGAACCCACTTCTTTTGAGCAAGCCATGGGAAAAGGAAAATGGGAGAAAGCCATGGATGAAGAAATGGATGCCTTGGAAGCAAATGCTACATGGGAATTGGTGCCTTTGCCTAAAGACAAGAATGCAATTGGCTGTAAGTGGGTTTATAAGGTGAAGCACAATGCAGATGGTTCTGTGAACAGATATAAGGCAAGATTAGTTGTCAAGGGGTATGCACAGACATATGGCATTGATTATAAAGAAACATTCAATCCGATTGCAAGGATGGCAACCGTAAGAGCAGTCATTGCTATGGCTGCATCAAAAGGATGGTCTTTACATCAGATGGATGTAAAGAATGCCTTCTTGCATGGTGATTTGCAAGAAGAGGTCTTTATGGAGCAGCCACCAGGTTATGTTCATGCTGTTCATCCTGAGTTTGTTTGTAGGTTGAAGAAAGCGTTGTATGGTTTGAAGCAAGCACCTAGAGGATGGTCTGACAAGATAGGACAGTATCTTGTCACTATTGGCTTTCAGATTTCCAAGGCAGATTTCTCACTTTATGTAAGAAAAACAGAGAAAGGTATTATGCTGCTTGTCATTTATGTTGATGATTTGATCATCACAGGTGATAGTGATGAAGATATCCTTCATGTGAAAATGCTATTGAAGCAGAAGTTTGAGATGAAGGATTTGGGAGAGTTGCGTTATTTCTTTGGCATTGAAGTGATTAGATCATCAAGTGGGATACGGCTCTTGCAGAGGCAGTATGGATTGGACATGTTGTCCAAATATGGGATGACAGGCTATAAGCCTATTTCAGTTCCTTTGGAGCAGAATGTGAAGCTGAGTGCAGATGCAGGTGAGCTTTTGGAAGACCCTACTATGTACAGACGCATAGTAGGAAGTTTGATTTATATGACTATTACTAGGCCAGATTTTGAGCTGTGCTGTTGGATTGGTAAGTCAGTTTATGCAGGCTCCAAGGAAACCGCATTTGGATGTGGCTAGATGCATACTCAGGTATGTGAAGTCCACATTGTAGTATGGACTATTTTGTGAGACTAGGGTTCGGATACAGTTGCATGGATACACTGATGCTGATTGGGCTGGTAGTATTTCTGATAGATGATCTACTAGTGGATATGTGTTCTCTTTTGGGAGTGTTGCAATCACTTGGAGCTGCAAGAAACAGCCTTTGTCGAGCACAGAGGCTAAGTGTCCTAATCTCTTAGTCACTTGCATTTTGAAATTCTTGTATGCACATCACCCAAGGTATCGAACGTTTTTAAATTAGCCCTAGGGCATTTTAAAATGCCCCAATAGCGATTTTTATTTGGGATCGGCTCTCCAACCGGTATTTTGACACAACACCAACTGGTATTACATAATACTGACTGGCTTAGGGTACATTGAATGGTATAATTAACAACACTGACTGGTGTTGTTAATGTTATATAAACAAGTGCCACGCTTGTACTATTCACAAAATCGACATTCCTTCTAAGTAACAAAGAGGATAAACAAAGCTACAAAGAAATGTGTAAGTTTTGTTAGTCCTTCTAAGTAAAAAAAAGTATCTAGTGCCAATGATGGACTCGCATTGGCCGGTTGGAATCCACTCACACTTAGATACTAATTGGAAAATTAGCATTTACATACTATTGGGAGAACATTGAGTTAGTTGCATGTGACACTGTACTTAGCTTTGGAAAAAAGATGATTTTTATTTTTTGCATGAAGTATATAAGTTGTAACTTATCACTTAGGACTAGGCAAAGAGTTTTTAGTTGCATTGATTGGAATTCTAGTTTATTTACATAACTTAAGATTTCATTTTAGATGCATGAAATATAGTAGATAGATACTAGCAAATTTTTTAAACATGGAATAGTAGACATTAGCGCATGAAATGATTTACTTTTGGAATAGTTTATGCTTGTGTGTATGATTTTCTTACTTTTAGCATATGTATTTATTTATAAGCATGTAACTATAGCTTGTAACTATACCTAAAGAAAAAGTAAATGAGCCGGTTGGAGGTTCACTTAAGCTGACCTATAACAACAACTCGTTCATTCATGAATAATATTATACCACGTACCGGATGGAGGCTCACTTAGGTCGACCTAGAACATCTCATATGTGGTTAAGATTCATACTATATATTACTAAAACTCTACAAACTAGTATTTAAGAATGGTGAGGAAATATTTAACTTTGAGTCAGGTTGTGGGCTCACTTATGTCAGCCATTTGCATCTCGCTCGAAGTCTAGCCAGTTGTGGAACTCGCAATTGCTGGCTCATAGCAACTCACAAAATTATGTCATGTATGTGTGGAGAGATAGTGGTATACATAGGTTTACTATGTTTTAATTTGTAGTACCACTATAGGTTTACTACGTATTAATTTGTAGCCTTTATTAGAACTCAAACTCCATAGTACATATATACATACAAAAAAAAAATATTGAGGATTGAGGGTATTAGGTTAACAAATTCTCCTAGCTTCAAAAGTAGTAATAAACTTTTTTATAACTACTTGTGTAAGTAATTCTAACTACTACACCATTGTGTGTAAAATACTGACATCCATCAATAGAGCATGATGTTGCAGATGATCATGGTGCAGATAGATGCTTACTTGAGAGAGAGAAGAATGTGGGAGAAGGTGATTTGCCATCCCATGCCTATTTCAATAGGTAGATTACCACATTCACAATCGTCCAATTACATTGGGAGGGGGAAAGACAGTTGGATGCACTACTACAAAACTAGGTAGAAATGGCAATAGGAAATGGCATGCAATTTCCAATTTTGCCATTTCTTATGTATGAAATGGCAATAGCTTCTCAAATTGCCATATTTTTTGCAAAAATGCAGTTAGAAATGGCAACTAGTTCTTGAACTGCCATTTCTTTGAAAGAAATGGCAACAAAAAATGGCAACCTTTTATTGTGTGCCATTTCTTAGCAATAATTGGCAACACCAAATGGCAGCCAATTCTTGACTGCCCTTTCTTACAAAGAAATGGCAGCAAATTCTTAATTGCCATTTCTTATGAGGAAATGGCAACAAATTCTTGACTACCATTTCTTATGAAGAAATGGCAGCAAATTCTTGATTGCCATTTCTTGGTAAGAAATGGCAGCCATTTCTTGACTGCCACTTCGTTCAAAGAAATGGCAAGCACTTCTTAACTGCCATTTTCTAAGAAGAAATGGCAGCACAAAATGGCAACTCTCTTGACTGCCATTTCTTTATAAGAAATGGCAACCATTTTTATATTGCCATTCTTACCAAGAAATGGCAGCACAAAATGCATATGTGGAGTAAAATTACACAAAGGTTGACCATTCAGTTGCTATTGCAAAGTATCTTATTGTTGCCAAAGATTTAGTACTACTATTCACAACATTGATATTACTATCACTATTTCTGTATTGCCATTTCTTAGCAATAATTGGCAGCACCAAATGGCAGCCAATTCTTGACTGCCCTTTCTTACAAAGAAATGGCAGCAAATTCTAGATTGCCACTTCTTATGAAGAAATGGCAGCAAATTCTTGATTGCCATTTCTTGGTAAGAAATGGCAGCCATTTCTTGACTGCCACTTCATTCAAAGAAATGGCCAGCACTTCTTAACTGCCATTTTCTAAGAAGAAATGGCAGCACAAAATGGCAACTATCTCTTGACTGCCATTTCTTTATAAGAAATGGCAACCATTTTTAAACTACCATTCTTACCAAGAAATGGCAGCACAAAATGCATATGTGGAGTAAAATTACACAATGGTTGACCATTCAGTTGCTGCTGCAAAGTATCTTATTGTTGCCAAAGATTCAGTACTACCGTTCACAACATTGATATTACTGTCACTATTTCTATATTGCCTAAGTGTGAAAGATTAATCAAAACTCGTAAGTGCATCAGTACTCATAGTACATAATGTGAAGAAGTCATCAAAAATTCTAAGGAATAACTTTTACCTTTTATAACACACTCATTTTACTTGATAACAAATATTATTCGATAGTTGATTGAGAGATAAATAATACAATTTTTACATAACAAAATAAAATATAAAATTATCAAGACATTACATGAAGAGTTTTCCAAGCAACATTCAAGCCTACGACTTGACCCAATGTCTAAATCTCATCATTTTCTTTAAATATACAAGCATCCTTAATGATTACATCATCAACGCTCCCGATGGGTATGATACTTTGTATAGGCCTTAATGAAAGTAATAGAATTGTTCTTGCAAAAGGTTTATGTGGATCAGGGATCTTTTTCACAGCCAGAAATGTGTATTTCCATGATACTTTATACAAGTCTTAATACGAATAATATCCTTGCAAATTTTTGAGTTGATAGGATATCATTTGCATGGTTGGGCAGGCATATTTTGACAACTCTTAAACATGCATTATGCATGAATGCTTCTAGCATATCTATGTGTGTCTGATAGGCATGATACTTTACATAGCTTCAACGAGATAAAAACCTTTTTCTTTCAAAGTATGATGGGGATCAGGCATAAATTTCATGGTTGGGCATGTGTATTTTCAAATTTCTTACCATGCATTGTGCATGAGTGCTAAAGAGCATTGAGAAAGTAGGATTCCTAGGTGGGGCTGGGACGATAAAGTCTCTCAGCCCATATGAGATTTAAACTTAGCCCATATGGCTTTCTTCGACTCTCTCTATTAATGCCAAATTTTCCTCTACACAAAATATGGATGCTAGAGTTTTGATGATAGTACCTCCCACATGCACATCATCATGATTAATAATTATTTCATGGTTTCAAGGAGGATATCCCAGTAAAACTAGGTGAAGTACAAGGTAGAATTACTTTATCCATTTTGGAGTTCACATACAAAACAAGGGTGATATTATGCAAGAACATGTCCTAACAAGGCCACAAGAACGATACTACTTACACATGTGTCCATCTTACTCTCAAATACAATCCCATTACAAGTTTAGGGCAAGTTTACTAAGGCTATGGTTAAAGGAGATACTAAAATGATGTTAGTGAATGCATGTGCATGCAAGGTTTATTGATGTATAAGTTAGGATGAGGCACTTCAAAGGGTAAACTTTAAAGTTTTTCATACAAAAGTTTTGTCATCAAGTTTATTTAAGCAAATAATCTTAAAAGATGTCAAAGGGGTGGGGGGAGGCAAGCATGGGGAATTTGAAACATTTGGGGGAAAACCCACTTAGGGAAAAAATTTTGTTGGCTACTACCAAGGCTAACTATGTACTAACGTAAAGAAGTTGAGCTAGATGAGATTGTTTGTTCTCATACAAGAGAGACATTTCAGATTAATAAAGAATCAAGTTCGGATGATTACAAAACCATCGTCGGTAGCAACAAAGACCTCTGGGATGCTAGGTTTTCCTACTGGCATAATTGGGAAACTTTGGTATTGTAGTATCGGCAACAACTACTAAGTTGGGCTTTTTGCAAACCCTTCTCTCTTGGATCCATGATGACTGGTTGACTAGTTCTTTTATCTTCACATCCTTGGATCTTGGATCTTTTATCTTCACACCACCTTCTGTTTGACTGCCCTTTAGACTTATGTGACCTCCACAGATTTAGAGCTTGGACACCATTTGGGCGATTACATTACGTTGATCTCTCTTTGATAAAGAGGCATCCTTGCTACAACTATTAGCAAGGCCTTTGCACATTGGTAGGTTTCTGATGCTTTTGGGCAAATGTAGATGAATCTGTGCTGACACCTCTGATTGATACTAGCTTAGCCTTTGACAACTTTGTATCTTTTATTCAAACTCCCAGGTTGCCTGCAGGTGCCATCAACAACATTCCAGAGATAATTGCGGGTCAGCGACATCTCCATTTATATAGACCAAAGTCTATAATTCATATTTGGAAGCTTCTTGATTGTAGACTTTTTTGGCAAACGTGCTTGTATGGGCCATCTTTGTGAACAGGATCAAGATCATGGAGATCTTACGTCACGAAGTTTTTTGAATAATATTTTTATTCATTCATAAATCAAAATTCATCTTTTTTCATATGAAAATTTTGTTTTATTGATAAAACTTTACTTTTTTTCAGACAAAAAAATCATTATGAACACGCTTGTCAACATAATGGATTCCAGAATCCAAAACTTCATGAATTTTTCAAAAAGACAATTGCTAGCATACTCATGCCTCCAAATCTAGCCTTTTTGAACTAAAAGCGATATTTTTGCAAAGGCTAGAGCTTTGGATTGAATCAATAGATCAAAACACAATAAATGATAAATTGTACTAATCAAGACCGTTTACAATTTGACCATTTGAGTCATTGGGCTTTTATCTAAATCTAGAGGCATGCTTGCTTTGAATAAACCTCTTCTATGGTCGTGGACCTGTCCATCTTAATGTCAAAATGTATTAAAATTCCACCATTTGATCAATTGTGTATAAAAAAGAAAAGTTGTTTTGTTAGACAATGCATTAAAAGTGTTTCATCAAATTGTATTAGATCTTAAAGTCACATCATTTTATGAATTATCAATTTGTGAATAACATGCTATGTACACCAAGTATTCTAGAAATGTGTACTTATCCATGGGGACAATGTTGTTACTTATGTGGTAGTCAATTCATAAAAAAATATTTCAACTAATGGACTTCAGGGAATATATCATCTAGAGGTACTTAAACAATGCGATTTAAAAAAAAAAAAGGAATTCATCGATGTGTGGACATGATTGATTTATAGGATATAGAAATCCTAGTATATGGAGTTGAGTTAAAAATATATGGGCACTTGCATGACAAACAATTGGTATTTTAAAGCAAAAGCTCTAATGACTCTCTTAGTTGAATGAAGGAGTTTCTTCTTCTTTGTAATTTGTTGTGTTTTTCAAATTAAAGAAGAGAACACTTTTTTCAATTGATAATACTAGACATTTTTGGGTTTTGGAGTAAAATGTAAGTAATATTTTATGCATTCTTTTTTCATAAAAGTACTAGTTTTTTAAAATGTTTGACATAAAGTGTATATTTCATCCCTCTAATTTTAACAAAATGTACATTTTTTGGGATTTTTTTCCAAAAATGGAGTTGAGTTTTCATTTGCATGATCTTGTTGTCGTTTTTTATGACTCGGTGTTCCTACCTTTCCTTCTCTCTTTTCCTCTCTTTCATTCTCTCTTTTCCCCTCTCTCGTTTCCTCTTTGTCATATCTCTTCTTCTTCTTATCCTCCACTTCTTTTTTCTTTTGCTCCTTAGCCGTATTTGGTTCTTTTTTTTCAAATTGACTCTAAATGGAACCCCCTCACCTATGAGTATCTTCCCAAAAACCCAACCCAGTTCCCCACATTAGAATGATTCGGGACATCCAAATTCTGCTATCACATGTAGTGGAGAAGATTGTGCACGATATAGACTGGGTGAGGTATAACATCAAAGTGTGTGTGCTTGGGTGGGGTCCTAACCAATCGCACGTGGAACAGGGAAGACTGAGGTATGCACAAAACAACCTACTATGGTATCTCCGTAAGCTTTGGAGGGACTGCTTACGACCGACTAGCAAGCAAGGATGACACTATAAATGACATAATGGATTGTGTAGAGGTCTTCATGGACTGCAAGAATGTAATCCATGAAGAGTATGATTATATATTAGAAGAAGTGGAAGATGAGGTCACGAGTGACCTGTCTAACGATGAGGAGGAAAGTACATTTGATAGTAATACAGAGCAGTAGACCTCCTCCTCAATTTTGGAATTTTGGGAGAATGTCTCTTTTGGAGATAGATTTTGCCTAACAATACTATTTTCACTATATTTTTTGTATATGAGAACTCTTGTTTAACAATGCTATTTTTTGCGATATTTATGTAAATCAAAACTCTCTTGGATTCCACTTGTCTTAAGTAAAAAATAGTCCTTTCATACTTGTCTTTTCATAAATTTATTACATTGAATTTGAGTTTGAAGTAATAAATTGTTTTTTAAGTAAATTGTCTTTTGGCTTCTTACCCACTCTTGTGTTTGTTTTTGTTTTTGTGTTTGTCCAATCCCCCCAAATTAGACATGGCATCACATCACACGTCCTCTGAGTATGAAACCCTTCATAGGAGGAGACGTCATGATCTGCACTCTCTCCAAAGGACTTTGATTCCCTTCAGCTGACTCCTCAGGGGCCTACCCCTGTGACTACCCCTGGGCCAACTCCTCTCACACTTAGCACTGTGACTACCCCTTGGGGTGGCTTCCTTAGGAGTCCCGATGAGTTTGTCGCAACCATGAGCGATGCAAAAAGAGCGAGATACTTCTCTCTATTATCACAGAGGACCTCAGCTATTTCCTCTCCTACACCTCTCAGGGGTAGATCAGGGCCATCAATGACTCAACCTACTCCACAACCATCCCCTGTAGCCCCTTTGACCGAGGGGTCATCACTTGGGCATACACATCGTAAGTCCAGGAAGAGTAGGAAGGGTCAAGGTTGATGTGTTGACTCGAGGGATGAAGACGAGTCAATACACTCACATCCCTACATTAGGTCTCCACTTGGTCATGAGACTAAGTACTAGTCAGGTCCCTTGTCCTCTCCGACTCCCACTCCCTCTGCTACTCCTCACTCCATATAAGTGCTCCCAGTACCACCCCTCACTCTAGCTCTGCTAGTGCTACTCCCACTCCCCCACCCCCGCTCGAGAACCTGTGCTATGACCTCACTAGGGGTAAAGAGCTCATAGAAAATAAAAAGGGCAAAGAAGTGCTGGCCACCATGAAGTGGTTGATGAGCCACTATTTCAAGAGCAGCATAATAATTGACTGGCGGCACCAGGATGACGAAAAGAAGAAGGCATTCATTGGTGAATTGAAAAGACAATACCCTAACCCCTCCAATTGGGAGTTCGATGACAATTACATACGAGAGCACATGTGTGTTCTCTTGAAGAATCGTAGGTCAATCTTGCGAGATGCCATCGTGGGTGAAGAAGCCTAAACCCATCTAGGTGGATAAAGCTAACTCGAAGTTTTTAAAGAAGAAGTACAAGGACAACCCCCTAAGGTTCAACATTTAGAGGAGGGATGCAAGGAGACGGTTGGACACCATAGGTGCTTCACATCTCGGCAATGGTGGTAGAACGGGCGTATTCGGAGGCATGGGTGGTAAGTCTACTTCTTCTCATTTAATTTATATTGTTCCATTTGTTTTATTAAAATTGCATGCACTTTATCTAAGTCTCATAATTTGGTTCCACAGCAATGTGTGAATGGTCACCTTCCCACAAACGTAGAGATGAGACATGCATTTTGCATAGGAGCAAGGCCATGGTTTATTAAGATGGAGGCACAGGGAGTGGCATTCGATTGGACTGCAATGGCTGCTCACTTAGTATAAGTCTACTCCAACTTGTAATCTCACCTTTAAATTGTTTTATTCTTTAAGTTCCAATCTAATTTCAAATTAAAATGGTTTCAGTCTTAGGGTGCAAGCTCAAACGTCCCATTAGCGAAGGCGAGCGGTGATGACAAGGAGGTAATTCTCAAGGGATATGGCTTAGACAGCTTCGACGAGGGCCAGGGATCAGGCGAAGGTCACGAGGGCCAAGGCGATGACAACGACGAACGAGCCAGATGAACATTAGTAGTAGTACATACTTCGGCATGTATATGCTTTTGTCTATCAACTCGTTTGAGCAATTTTGTATCACCCATTTCGAAAGGAAATTTTTGTAACAAACAAGGTTGTATATACTTCGGCATGTATATGCTTTTGTCTGTTGGCTCATTTGAGCTATTTTGAATCACCCTTTTCACAAGGGAGATTTTGTAATAAATAAGATTTGAGAGTTTTATCTCGCCTATTTGCTTGTAAACATTCTTTTGTAATGCAAAAAAAAAAACATTAGTGGGGCAAAATGGGACCACAGAAAACCTTGTTTTGCCCCACTAATTTTCTTTTATAGTTCTATTGAAGGTCGGTATATATCGATGCTTTACCAGCATTAGTATATACCGACCTTTACCAACGTCTGTATATACAAATGCTTATATAGTGCGCCCGCATGTTTTTTGACACTAATAGCAACATAAATACCAACCTTTTTGCCCAATTAAAAAAAAGATAGTGTAAAAAAGGTTGGTATTTGCATCGAAAAATGGATTGTAACTTTTAGTGAAAATGGAAATAACTGGTTTCGAGAAAAACTATGGGACAAGAAAAAAAGGATGAATTTTTGAAATATAAATTTTTGCATCCTTTCTTTAGTCAAGAATTATATTTCCTTTTAGAAGTATTGTTTGAAGCAACTCGAGACAGTGATCCATTCATTGTATGTGAAACATTAAATTAGAGTAATTCAAAACTCTTACTCGAAGAGGGATGAAACACTAGTGTGTGATGATTCATAAGTTACATGAAATTTTAAGATTATAAGAATGGTTGCATGATAATATTTTCATTTTCCTTCACATATAACATGGTGCTTGCATCATGTCCTTAGCTCTCCTCCTTAGGTTTCTAGTTATGGTCGAGGCCTGGTCCTCCCAAATCACTTCAACATCTTCATCTCTTTCATTTTGTGGTGAAGGAGAATTAAATTAGTGCTTATCATGTCCTACATTATGTCATCCTCCTTTAGCGCATCCTACGCTTCAATGCTTTTATTTTGTTGCTCTTTTAGCTCTTAATCTTCTCTTAAAGCATTTTGATATTGTTGGGACAACATTGACTCATGAGGATGATGATACAATGCGAGTGCTTTTAACATTTTTAGAACAAGTTTATCTCTTTGCATGAAAAAACCTTAGTGAATTGATTCAAAAAGTGTACAAGAAAGTATTGCTATCACAATTGCATACATACCAAAAATGAAATTTGTATTCTAGCATTCAACTCAAGTAAAAGCTAGAATTGACCATATTTATTTATGTGTGTCATCGATCTCGTGTATATTCTCCTTAGAACACTTTGCATCATGCATAATCACACAAGACCCGTGCATAAAGATTCCCTTTACTAGTGTCTTCTTCGAATATTGATGAGCTTTAAGACATGTACACAAAGAACATTGGACTTGTTACGATACACAACAAAATCCTTAGTTGAATGACAAAAGATACATCAACAGAGTGACCCTCCACTTTTATTTAGTCAATGCATGTATATTACCTCGGGGGGGTCACTATGTATAAACCCTCTATATCACGTGCGTTCAAGGCCTATATTTAAAGTCCCTTTTTTGTAAAAAATTTCATTAATAAAATGTACCCCTTTTCTATACAAATCTGTAAATTTTTTCCAAAACTATTTTAAATAGTCCCTTATGTATATTTATTTCTGTAAATTTTAGAAATAAAAAAAATCCTTCTGTTGAACTCACGTGATAGGGTTACATATGATGAGTGACCCCCCCGAGTATATTACATCAACATAGAGAATGTCCACTTTTGTTTGGTTTGTATGTGTGTGCATGTGTGTGTTTCTTAGTTTTTTACGACTGAAAGCTACAAGTACATAGGACTTGCTTGTATATTTTAGCTCATCTTTATTCTAAGAAACAACTTATGCATAATGTTTATAGCTTAGCACATCTCAAGTGATACCTAGCAATCTCCTCCTATACATACAACAGTGCTGGAAGACCAAATGGCCTCGTTTGTGTCAAGAAGATACATGACAAGATTCCCATCATCTTGAACCACAAGAGTTATGTCAGACCAACACCCTGGACCGTTGGCACATTGTGTGGGTGTAAACCAGAGGTTGTTTCCATTTCCATCATAAACCGCCAGAGTGCCATCCAAGTTAATGCGAGCATAGCAATTGGTGCCTTTTGTATAGCAAGCATCACCACAAGCCCACATAGCGTTCTTGAAACTGTGAGATGGCCCACTGTCGTATAGCACCAAATTGCAATCATCTTGCATGATCAAGTAAAATCTTCCACTTGGAGAGGTTATCATGGTGGGATAATAGTACCTACTATACATGGCAATCAACATGTTGATGTCAAAATTGGATGTGAAGAGGGCAAAGTGATAAGGTGGGCATTCGCCTAAAAAGCCTCCGAGAATGAGGGATTTGTTTGCCTTGCGATTTCGAAGGAATTGTGTGTATAGACGGTTGAAAGCTGCACTGGTGGCATTGAGTGGCATCTTGTTGGAAGCTAGGTGAGCCGACGAGGCATTGACGACGTGGGTATGTTGTATACCTAGCGATCATGCGTTATGATTAGCGTCAAGGGCATGGAAAGAGAAACCAAATAAAATGGAAAAACATTAAGGAACTCTTCACTCATAATTCTAAAAAACTTGTCGACAAGTCAAAACTAGGCTACCGTTCACTTATAATTCCAAAGAGAAATCCAATGAAGATGAAAAAAAGTGTCAAGGACTTGACAAGTCATCCGAAGTCACCTAATAATTCGTCGTGGCGATTAGTGCTGTCATCGGAAGGGCCTGACGCCTCCCATGTGTTGGGAGTGGCTCCTCCAACGGTGCCCTCACTTCGCACTTCGATCCAGTAGTACAACTGTGCAGTGAGACCCTCCTCATGTAGATTCCGGTCCTGCGCGCCCTCGGTCACCACGCCAAAGCCGAAGCCCCCAAGGATCAAGTTGTAGAGCGTGTCCATCATCCGGCGTGCCGCCTCCGTCAGGTCGTAGCCGACAATGGCACCCACACCTTCTCCGATGCATCGATGCGTGTCGTGCAGAATGAGTCGCGTGTGGATGCGGAGGTTGGGCGTCAGCTCGTATATGCCTGCCGACACCGGGCCTGCTCCGTAGTACTCGTCCTCGTCCAGGTTTCTTAACGTATAGGCTTCGATGAGTCGTATGGCTTCCGCCTGGGATTCAGGCTCGTTGAACGTCCCATCTCGACCACCCTGGCTCGTAATAGTCTGTACTACCGAAGGCGCCATGACGAGCAAGAGGGCAATGATCAGGAGCAATTTCATGACGCGAATGAAGCAGGAAATTATAATGAGTCTAGACTCTAGACGTCAAAAAAGATTGGAACACAATGTAGGTACTACGTAGGGATTGTATCCTAAGATCATTTATACGAGACATTCTTTTTTGTTTTTGTGAAATGTCCGAGACTTTTACGAAACGACAATACTTCTAGAAAACAAGGTGCGATGAACCAGACCTTACAATACAGTCGCGACGAGATAGCGGTTCACGAAAACACTGTGATTGTAGAAAACATGACCGAGTGCACACAAGATGCCAGAAAATATGACGGACTTCACGAAACCATAATGCTTCTGGAAAACATAGTGCAACGAACCATACCTTCCAAGATATAAATAACGAAGATATAGCTCTATCAGAAGACACTATGCTTCTAGAAGACATGACGGACTTGTCCGAGAGCACACACGAAAGCACTATGCTTCTAGAAGACATGACGGACTTGTCCGAGAGCACACACGATGCAAGAACATGATGCACTTGTCCAAGAACACACACGACGCCAGAAAGCATGATAGAGTTGTCCGAGAGCAACACGGTGTCAGAAACATGATAGACGTGTCCAGAGCACACATGATGTTAGAATTTCGAAAGCATGACGAGCCCAACACAGTGCCAGAAAGTATGATGCACTTTACGAGTGGCATAGATGAACTTGAGGAGCCCAAAAGATAACACAACGAAGACAGAAAACGTGACGGATTAAAGCTTTCACCATTCAGTTTGAACTTTTCGTTGTAAATCTTTTCGTTTGCACAGTGTTTGTTTAAGTCCTTCTGTGAGCGTCGATTCTGTCAATCCAGCAATCAGCTGCTCGCTGAAAAGGGTCAACTCTGCACCAACCATTTGTAGTCCTCGTTTGATTGAGCCGGTCTTCCCCCCCTCTCTCGCTCGAGAAAATTTCTAAAGAGCTAGAAGCTTCATGAGCCACATAATGGCTTTCCTAAAACCCAAAGCATTCCTAAAGAAGTTAAAACTCTCCGTAACACCCTTCGATCAGTATTCACACCGCAAAATCGCATAAACTCGACACGAAATCCTGTAGAAAGAAGATGTAACCAAGATAGGACTCAAGAGTCAGGTAGAAGTTTTGCACACAAGGTTAGTTCCTCCGTAGAGCAGTTTCACCAACCGACGGGATTTGTGTAGATAGAATGGGATTTGTGTAGACAGAATGGTTCCCCCCTTTTTTCTTAACGACTTAAGTAGACAAGCTGTAACTTATGAACATGTATCTCTACATGCATCCATCATTGAGCTTGTGAGTGTACCCATGACGAAGCTTGATATACGTGCTTTGCAGTTATGACCATCGGGATGATTCCTGGCAGCCTTTAAAGTCTTGAAATTCCCTCAATTTGTTCTCCGGGCAAGTAAATTTGTTTCGACATGATTTCATGACACCAAATTGATGTTTATTTTTAGCAAACTCCCCCCTAATCCATCACACCATAAGCTTGTCAATTGTCTTTAAGTAGGCCTACCTTTTGTCCATGGAAGTTGAGACTCCAAGTGAGATAGTAGGTAGTGATATTTAACCTTTGCTAGGTACTCATCTTGGAACACATCTTGCATAACAACACAAAGCAACTATAGATGCGCAAAATAACGGGCGCATCTATAGGCGTTGCTTGAATAGAGAAATTACGGACACATGTAATATCACGTCTAATAGCTCATCTATTTACGTGTGTATTAACACGTCTATTAGCGCATCTATACTAAGAAAATACGGGCCCGTCTAACATTGCATTTATCAGCGCATCTATTTGCGCGTGTATTAGCACATCTACACTGAGAATTAGATGCTTATTTAGATGCAAAACAGAGAATATAGAAAGTGAGATTTTAGTGTACATCACTGCTTTCCAAACATTGCCCATGATTACTAAAGCACATAATTTTAACAAAAACATCAATGCTTTTTTGCAAGCCCACATATACAAGAATTAAGTGAGGTGAGAAGAATGAGACAATATGTAAAATAGTTTTGCCAATATCAATGATGGGCTACGGTTTAATCTCATCCTCAATGAGATCAACCCTTGCCAAACTATCTACTTCAAAATCCAAACAAGTGTTTAGATCTACAAATATATTCAACCCACTACTACTTGTGCTACTCATGTGCTCATCAAAATCAGCATCACCAATGGTATGCTCGTCCTCACAGGTAATGGCCTCAATATCTATATCTCCTATCTCATGATCATCCTCCTCTCTTGTATCACGGTCATCATCACCTCCATGGCCATGATCATCCTCCATACGCTCCATATTAGTAAATGTACTATACATCACTTTGGAGCACGGCATAATAGGTATGGCATGCCACCGTCTATTATTATCCACCATTGGTTGATAGACAACCTAATTCAAACACAAATACAATCATGTTATTTTTCTTGCATTGAAGGTATCAAATATTTAAAAGCGAGTATTTTTATATGTGTGCACAGTACTTATTCACATTGTTATGGTAGTACTAGTGTGTCCTTCCTACTTTGCCAAAACCTTGTGGAGTCAATAGTTACAAAGCCACTTGCATGGCATTTGATTGTTGCATTAGGGCCTCTTTCCACCATGTCCTTAAAGCACTTTACATCCAAAACATGCACAAAAAAGCGTCGAAACACAACAACACAAAGCAACTATAGACGCGCAAAATAGCGGGCGCGTCTATAGGCGTCGTTTTAGTAGAGAAATTACGGGCGCGTCTATTAGCGCGGCTAAATGCTCGTCTCTTTGCGCGTCAATCCCCGCGTTTATTTGCGCGTTAGACCAAAGAAAATACGGGCCCGTCTACCATCCCATTTATTAGCGCGTTTATTTACGCGGGTATTAGCGCGTTTATTTACGCGTTTACACTGAGACTCAAACGCGCATTTAGACGCGTAAATAGACGTGCTCCAGAGAATACAGAAAGTGAGATTTTGGTGTACATCATTGCTTTCCAAACATTGCCCATGATTACCAAAGCACATAATTTTTTACAAGCCCACATATACAAGAATTAAGGGAAATGAGGAGAATGAGACAATATGTAAAATAGTTTTGCTAATATCAATTGTGGGGCTACGGTTCAATCTCATCCTCAATGAGATCAACCCTTGCCAAACTATCTACTTCAAAATCCAAACAAGTGTTTAGATCTACAAATACATTCAACCCACTACTACTTGTGCCACTCATGTGCTCATCGAAATCAAGATCTCCAATGGTAGGCTCGTCCTCACGAGTAATGCCGGCCTCAATATCTATATCTCCTATCTCATGATCATCCTCCTCTCTTGTATCACGGTCATCATCACGTCCATGGCCATGATCATCCTCCATATGCTCCATATTAGTAAATGTACTATACATCACTTTGGAACGTGGCATAATAGGTATGACATGCCACCACCTATTATTATCCACCATTGGTTGATAGACAACCTAATTCAAACACAAATACAATCATGTTACTTTTCTTGCATCAAATATTTAAAAGCGAGTATTTTTATGTGTGTGCACAGTACCTGTTCACATTGTTGCGGTAGTATTAGTGTGTCCTTCCTACTTTGCCAAAACTTTGTGGAGTCAATAGTTACAAAGCCACTTGCATGGCGTTTGATTGTTGCATTAGGGCCTCTTTCCACCATGTCCTTAAACCACTTTACATTGAAAACATACACAAAGAAGTGTCGAAAGTCAAGCATAATGATATCTTGGATTATGCCACAATAATCATCCATGACTCCATTGGCTCCCTCAAAGCTAGCAATGACGCCGCAATCTTGTGTGTTTCTCTTATCATCAATCCGTTGTGTTCGAAAATGCTTGCCCTCACACCATATAGCATTGAACATAGTGCACTACACCAAGAAAAAATCAATTAAATAAGCAATCTAAATTATAAAAAGCTCCTAACTTATACATAACATTCTATATACCGACCTTGCTCATGCATCCCCTAGCATACTCCCATTCTTCCATTGTGATATGCATCCCCTCGTCTTTCTCTGCTTTCTCCATTTCATCAAGTAGCCAATCCACATGAATATCCTTTGGAAGTGCTCTTAGACGCTGAGGGTATGGCACACGAGATCCGTGGTGTGTACGAAAGAGGGCCCTTTCTTCTTGTCTTCTTGCCTTTGCATCCTCGTATCTTGTCACCCATCTTTTCATCACATCACTATTAAGCACGCAAAAGAGGTTGATACTATCACGCAACTCCGTGTCTATTACTTTGTTGCGTCCTTTTCCTTGAGGCACAATAGAGGTCATCCTTAGGTCTTCATCATCTCTCCATAGTCGTGGGAGAGAGCTATCCACATCAACAAGAAGCTCAGAAATATATACAAGTGACTCTTGTACCAACCAACCCTCGGCCATGCTACCTTCGGGTCTTGCATTTTGTCTCACGAAGCCCTTCAAGGTCTTCATGAAGCGCTCGAGGAAGAACAACCATCGTGCATGTATAGTACCGCATATAGCAATCTCATCCACCAAATGTACTATGAGATGTAGTTGGCTTGTGAGAATAGAACGTGGAAATGTCTCCTCCACTAAACAAACCGCCTCCACCGACATAACTCGAGCATTCTCAAGCGTGGTGGGATCTATTTCCTTTGAGCTCACATACCTCACAAGCTCGCCCATCTTGTAAATACAATCTTTCACGTCCTTTGATGCACTACGTGAAATGCTAGTAGGTAGTATGAACTGAACCCGCGAGGAGGTGGTTGATTAGTTGCTTATAGCTATTCACTCACAAATTTGAAAGGAAAAAGATATTATGCATATAAAATACTTACTTGGAGCATCTTGTGCCAATCATGAGATTTCAAGCCATATAATTGCTCTACACCTCTTTTCTTGCTCTTTGTAAAGGATCCCTTCAAACACCTCATGCATCCAGTGGGAGTACGAATTGTAGTAATAGCGCGCTTCACCGTCGCCATCTCTAGCTTTGATAACATCCACGGTGCACGAGGTAAAAAAACACACCCATTTGGTCTCTCTTGAGGCCAAGCTTCACGCATCCTTCCTGTGGTACGTAGATCCTCCCTTATGCCTGCCGAATCTCGTGTCCCATTCAAATGCTCCCAAATGGTAGATGCCACATTCTTGAAGATATGCATGGGATCGAGCAGGTGATTGATCTTGAGGTGGGACCAATATGGTAAACGATAAAAGATGGAGTATCTAAACAAAATATGGTGTTAGCGTGCAATCCTCACTTTCAACCAATATAGCCAATCTTTACTTCCAGCCAATAGTTACAAATCCTTACCGGCTCATGCCAAGTGGTGGAGGAGTCGTGGAACCGTCCCAAATTCTCATCCAATCTCCCGCGGTGAGTGATTGTGGGAGGACTTCATTCCAAGGGGCAACATATCTAGGATGATCAGGTGGGAGAAATCGATGGTGATTCTCATAGATGACCTTATTTAATGCGTCTGCCCGTGAGGCAACTAGCGAAGGACCACAAACAGGACATGCATGGTAACCCGATGTAGTGAGACCTGAAACAATAGATGCAATTAAGAGTGGAAGGTGGGTTTAGGGTGCCACGTCCTTGCCTATTCATAATTAAAAAATGCAATGCTTACCTGAACACTCGCCATAGCCTGGGAAGTCATGCATCGTCCACATCAAGACTGCTTTGCAGTTGAAGTCTCGTGACGAGGGAGACCTGCTCACATCATGCACCTCGATACCTCTCCAAAGTATCTCTAGCTCATCAATCAAAGGCTCCAAATAAACATCAGGATTTTTGACTTTATGCTTCCCTGGAATTAGAAGGGACAGCATGACATGTCCTTTCTTAATAGCCATAGAGGGTGGAAGATTGTAATTCACCAATACCACTGGCCATACACTGTAAGACGTGCTTTTGAGACCAAATGGGTTCACACCGTCCATACCCAATCCAAGTCTCAAGCTCCTAGGTTCTTGCTTGAAGCTTGGCCATGTGTCTTCAATATGCTTCCACGCAGGAGAGTCCGCGGGAGTTCTCCACTTGCCATCGGTTGATCGATGGGAAGAATGCCATGACATGAGCTCTGCAATAGATTTGCACTTGAACATATGTTGGATGCGAGGGATTATGGGAAAATGTCGCAATACCTTACGAGGCACGTCCAAGGTTTTGAGATCTGCTCTATATCTTGCCTCTCCACAAGTAGGACACTCTCTTGCATCCTTATGTAGTCCACGAAACAAAACGCAATCGTTGACACATGCATGGATGCGCTTGTAATCTAATCCTCCAAGAGAGGTCACATGTTGCCTTGCCATATCTCTTGAGGTCGGTAATTTATTCTCCCTTGGAAGCATTTTACACAATAGCCTGCACGTGAAGACCATAAATGAGGAAAAGCATTCGAGTAATTGACCCACGCGCATAATTCACCATGTTTGCAAAATCGACTTTAAAGCTTACTTGAGTAATGCATTCAAACTTGCATTGCTCCATCCATAGATGGTTTGCAAGTTTAGTAACTCAAGGGAGGCACGTAGAACAGAGAATGTGCACCCCTCAAACAGTGGAGTCGATGCTGCGGTAAAAAGATCATCCTGCTCCATGCTATTATCCCTCCCTTGATGGACATATAAATCCCGCACCATATCATCAAACACCTCCTCCTCTACGGCTTCATGAGGTAATGGTGGAGGGCTACTATCACCATCACTCCATGCATCCGTAACGGTCCTTCCTGAAGATCCCACCTCATATCGTCGACGCTTCGCCTCCTCACGACGGGCATAGGGTAACATGTGCGGGTGTGGCACTGCATCCTGTATCAAATTAAAACGGGATCATTATAACTCAAACATATGAACACCCATAGGTATCTCAATCAACCTTAACTTACAAATCCTTACCCTATTTACGGTCACATCCCATTCTCCATACTTTGAGATATGATTGAGCGTAATCTTGCGTGCACGATATATGTTTCCTCGACATCGATCACACAGACATTTGATTTTTTGCTCCAACCACATTTCGCGATGGTGGATACGGAGGGATTCATCCTCACTGGAGCTGCTTGTTGAAGATGGAGACATCCTACAAACAAACAACCCACCAAATTTGCTCTTCTTCAAATGCTTAACTTAAAAAACTCTGTGTTGCGTCTATCTTCGCGTCTATCGTCGCGTCTAATTCTGCGTCTAAATGCCCATCTACTCTGTGTATTTTAACGCGCCTTTAGACGCGCTAATAGACGCGACTACTCTGTGTATTCAGACGCGACTATAGACGCGCTAATAGACGCGACTATACCCGCGACTTTTAAACCTGCTTTTCGGCGCACCGCTCGCTTTGCTTTTCTTTTGACTACTTAAACTTCGCGAGCGGCTTTCTTTCTTCTTTATTAGCACTTCTATAGATTCGAAGCTCCCATACACAGTTCCAAGCTTTCACTCAAGACAAAAGAGCCGTACCTACACAGCTTGCTTCCAAGCCTAAAGAAGAGGAGGAGTACGAACAAGGAGAAGAAACAAGCTTGGAAAAGAAAGATCCTTCCATACCTTTTTCCAGGTAAGTCCTTTTGAAGTTGTTCTTGCTTGCCTTTTCCAGTTTTGTACTTTTTCGCATCCACGAAACGCAGCATCTAGGTATGAGCGACACGTTCTTTTGTCGGGCGAAACGTCCTTTTCCACTTTTGAGTATTCTCGACTGTCGAAGCGCGTGTATAGAAGCGTCTGAGGGCGCGTCTAAACTTGCGTCTACAGGCGCGTCTATATGCGCGTCTGAGCAGAGCCAGACACTCACAGACGCGAATATAGACGCCTAAACAGACGCTATGTTAAACGGAGTTTTAAGTGAGGTTTTAGACGCGATTTTAGACGCGCTGTGTAACGCACTGTTAGACGGATTCTAGAACGGACTGTTAGACGCTCTTTTAAACGGAGTTTTAAACGAAGTGTTAGACGCTCTGTTAGACGCGTTTATAGACGCGCAGATCAGACGGGTCTGTAGACGCGCTCTGACAGAGCCTCTTTTTTTTTTTTCCCCCTTTCTTCTCAGCTCCCAAAGTAATAGATTTGTTTATTTTTTTCCAGTTCAAGATGTGGCCAGGAAGTGCTTCTAGCTCACCTGATCTGCGGGAATCGATATGGAAGGATTTATATAATCTTTTAGGACACCCTCCTAGTCCTGCGGAGTTATACGGGTACATGACGGGTACCCTTAACACTCCCCAGGAGTCGGCAGTATAGACTCCGAGCCACCCCACACCGCCTGAGATCACCCCAGCGGAGTCCGCACAGCCGTCTTATGCCCCGTCTTATGCCCCTTCCCCCGTACCGTCTTATGCCCCTTCCCCCATGCCGTCTTATGTCCCTTCTGCCATCCCGTCTTATGCCCCTTCCCCCATGCCTTCAGGAGGTCCTTCTGCCTCAGCGAGCCGTCGACGTACTCCCCAGCCGTCGAGACTCGGTTCTCCAGCTACGAGTGGTCAGCGTAGTCCCGTGCGGTCCCCAGCTACGAGTGGCCAGCGTACGAGCTCGACACGACAGGGTAGCAGGCGTAGTAGCAGGGAGAGCGGTGGCGGATGCTGCTTTGGGCCATGTGGCGGTGAGGAGGAGGATGATTCAGATGATTTAGACGTGCCTCTGGGTGATGGTACGATTTATTATGACATCACCCAGACAGGAGGCATCTTGATGGATGCGCGGGGGAAGGACATAATGGCCTTCATGCACTCTGTAATTGCTAACAATTACAGAGATTGCTTTATCCACTATAAAGACCACCCAAAGAGGTTAGCTGATGAGACCCTCGCTACTGTTCGCTCTAGGTATCCTAACCCCCCCAATCGCCAGTTCACAGATAAATGGGGGAAGTCAAAGATTGTTAGGATACTTAGCAATAAAAGATCTTCCCTTAAGAGGCAGGCACTAGCGGAGCTTGCCAGACTTGAGGCAGGTCAACCTCCAAGGGGCCCGCCCCACACCGCTCAGAAGCGTGAGTGGAAGAAGGCAATGAAGTCAGCGAGGGAGGAGCCCAGTCTGCAGCACGTGGAGGCACGGAGGATCCAGATGGAGGAGTATGGGAGCGCGCATTTTGGAGCAGGGGGTGTTGACTCATGGGAGGCCCAATTTGTAAGTATCGATCTCAAATTATATTGCTTATGTAGTTTATTAGGAGGTTTGGTTGTTTCTTTGTACTAATCCCTCCACAAAGTGTATCGCGGTCATGCAGCTTGAGATCGTGGGCAGATACCCTACTCCAGTGGAGACAGCCTACCACCGCCACCATCGCAGAGGAGATACATGGAGGCACTTCTATGATGACGGGTTGATTACTGAGGAGCAGTATACCCGAGCTACTGGACAGGCCCCCCAGGTATTTGAAAGTAATTAAATAATGCCAAAATTATAAGTAAAGATTTGATTTTTCATACGTTGATATATGTTGTCCCTTGTTTACAGGGCACCCCTGCACAAGACGACGAGGAAGACGAGGAATGAGGTGCAGAAGGCAGCGCAGAAGGCAGCGCAGAAGGGAGCGTGGAAGGCAGCGAGGATTAGTCGTAGAAGTAGTGCTACTATTCTTTTTTGTACTTAAAGCCATTGGCTTGGCTTCGTGCCTCTTGTATATAGACTCCTCTTATTTTTTGTACTTGAAGCCACATGACATGGCTTAGCTTCTTTATTCTTTGTACTTGGAGCCACATGACGTGGCTTACCTTCGTGCTATATGTATATACAAGCACTTTTTGAGCTTTCAATTTTATTGCGTTTTGGAGTTGTAATATTTTATTTGGAATTGTAATAAAAATGCTGTTGGCTGTAAGAATTGAATTACAGAATGTGGATATGGGATTCTTGTAACTATATAGCATACACAACATACACAGTATTCTGTAAAATTTATTTTTTTAAAAAAAGGCGCGGCTATCAGTTCGTTTAAAAACACGTTTATATGTGCGTCTGTCTGTTCGAAATGCGTTTATACGTGCATCTATCAAAGCGTTTATAGGCGCGACTATATACGCATGTATAAGCGCGTCTATACGTGCGTAAGTCTGATATATAGACGCGCTAATAGACGCGGGTCTCCTGATGCGCAAATAGACGCGCCCGTAAGTTTTTTATTTAGTTCATGAAACGCGTCTGTGCGCGCGTCTATGGGTGCTTTGTCTTGTTGTGAAAATCAAGCTTAATAATATCTTGGATTATGCCACAATAATCATCCATGGCTCCATTGGCTCCCTCAAAGCTAGCAATGACGCCGCAATCTTGTGTGTTTCTCTTATCATCAATCCGTTGTGTTCGAAAATGCTTGCCCTCACACCATATGGCATTGAACATAGTGCACTACACCAAGAAAAAATTAATTAAATAAGCAATCTAAATTATTGATAGCTCCTAACTTATGCATAACATTCTATATACCAACCTTGCTCATGCATCCCCTAGCATACTCTCATTCTTCCGTTGTGATATGCATCCCCTCGTCTTTCTTTGCTTTCTCCATTTCATTAAGTAGCCAATCCACATGAATATCCTTTTGAAGTACTCTTAGATACTAAGGGTATGGCACACAAGATCCGTGGTGTGTACGAAAGAGAGTCCTTTCTTCTTGTCTTCTTGCCTTTGCATCCTCGTATCAGCTTGTCACCCATCTTTTCATCACATCACTATTAAGCACACAATAGATGTTGATACTATTATGCAACTTTGTGTCTATTAATTTGTTGCATCCTTTTCCTTGAGGCACAATAGAGGTCATCCTTAGGTCTTCATCGTCTCTCCATAGTCATGGGAGAGAGCTATCCACATCAACAAGAAACTCAGAAATATATACAAGTGACTCTTGTACCAACCAACCCTCGGCCATGCTACCTTCAAGTCTTGCATTTTGTCTCACGAAGCCCTTCAAGGTCTTCATGAAGCCCTCGAGGAAGAACAACCATCGTGCATGTATAGTACCGCATATAGCAATCTCATCCACCAAATGCACTAGAAGATGTAGTTGGCTTGTGAGAATAGAACGTGGAAATGTCTCCTCCACTAAATAAACCACCTCCACTGACATAACTCGAGCATTCTCAAGTATGGTGGGATCTATTTCCTTTGAGCTCACATACCTAGAAATGAAAAAGTACACCATATTAGCAATATGAGCACCTTGCATGGAGCATTGATTTGCATCATATTTTGTATCATGTAAAGTACCTCACAAGCTCGCCCATCTGGTAAATACAATCTTTCACGTCCTTCGATGCACTACGAGAAATGCTAGTAGGTAGTATGAACTGAACCCACGAGGAGGTGGTTGATTAGTTGCTTATAATTATTCACTCACAAATTGGAAAGGAAAAAGATATTATGTACATAAAATACTTACTTGGAGCATCTTGTGCCAATCACTTAGGGGGGTCACTATGTATAAACCCTCTATACCACGTGCGTTCAAGGCCTATTTCTAAAATCCCTTATCTGTAAATTTTTCATTAATAAAATGTACCCCTTTTCTATACAAATCTGTAAAATTTTCCCAAAACTATTTCAAATAGTCCCTTATATATATTTATTTCTATAAATTTTAGAAATAAAAAATATCCTTCTGTTGAACTCACGTGATAGGGTTACATATGATGAGTGACCCCCCCGAGGCCAATCATGAGATTTCAAGCCATATAATTGCTCTACACCTCTTTTCTTGCTCTTTATAAAGGCCCCCTTCAAACACCTCATGCATCCAGTGGGAGTACGAATTGTAGTAATAGCACGGTTCACCACCGCCATCTCTAGCTTTGATAACCTCCATGGTGCACGAGGTAAAAAAACACGCCCATTTGGTCTCTCTTGTGGCCAAGCTTCACGCATCCTCCCTATGGTACGTAGATCCTCCCTTATGCCTATGGAATCTCGTGTCCCATTCAAATGCTCCCAAATGGTAGATGCCACATTCTTGAAGATATGCATGGGATCAAGCAGGTGATTAATCTTGAGGTGGGACCAATATGGTAAAACATAAAAGATGGAGTATCTAAACAAAAGCGGGTGTTAGCGGGCAATCTTTATTTCCAGCCATTATAGCACACAATAGTTACAAACCCTTACCGGCTCATGCCAAGTGGTGGAGGAGTCGTAGAACCGTCCCAAATTCTCATCCAATGTCTGGCAGTGAGTGATTGTGGGAGGACTTCATTCCAAGGGGCAACATATCTAGGATGATCAAGTGGGAGAAATCGATGGTGATTCTCATAGATGACCTTATTCAATGCGTCTGCCTATGAGGCAACTAGCGAAGGACCACAAACAGGACATGCATGGTAACCCGATGTAGTGAGACCTGAACAATAGATGCAATTGAGAGTTGAAGGTGGGTTTAGGGTGCCACATTCTTTGCCTATTCATAATTAGAAGTGCAATGCTTACCTGAACACTCGCCATAGCCTGGGAAGTCATGCATCATCCACATCAAGACTGCTTTGCAGTTGAAGTCTCGTGACGAGGGAGGCCTGCTCACATCATGCACCTTGATACCTCTCCAAAGTATCTCTAGCTCGTCAATCAAAGGCTCCAAATAAACATCAGGATTTTTGACTTTATGCTTTCCTAAATTAGAAGGGACAGCATAACATGTCCTTTCTTAATAGCCATAGAGGGTGGAAGATTATAATTCACCAATATCACTAGCCATACACTGTAAGAGGTGCTTTTGAGACCAAATGGGTTCACACCGTCCATACCCAATCCAAGTCTCAAGCTCCTAGGTTCTTCCTTGAAGCTTGGCCATGTGTCTTCAATATGCTTCCATGCAGGAGAGTCTGGGGAGTTCTCCGCTTGCCATCAGTTGATCGATGAGAGGAATGCCATGACATGAGCTCGGCAATGGATTTGCACTTGAACATATGTTGGATGCGAGGGATTATGGAAAAATGTCGTAGAACCTTATGAGGCATGTCCAAAGTTTATCTGCTCTATATCTTGCCTCTCCACAAGTAGGGCACTCTCTTGCATCCTTATGTAGTCCACGAAACAAAACGCAATCGTTGACACATGCATGGATGCACTTGTGATCTAATCCTCCAAGAGAGGTCACATGTTGCCTTGCCATATCTCTTGAGGTCAATAATTTATTCTCCCTTGGAAGCATTTTACACAATAGCCTGCACGTGAAGACCATAAATGAGGAAAAGCATTCATCAAGTAATTGACCCACTAGCATGATTCACCATGTTTGCAAAATAGACTTTAAAGCTTACTTGAGTAATGCATTCAAACTTGGATTGCTCCATCCATAGATGGTTTGCATGTTTAGTAACTCAAGGGAGGCACGTAGAACAGAGAATGTGCACCCCTCAAATAGTGGAGTCGATGCTACGGTAAAAAGATCATCCTACTCCATGCTATCATCCCTCCCTTCGGATTGATGGACATATAAATCCTGCACCATATCATCAAACACCTCCTCCTCCATGGCTTCATGAGGTAATGGCAGAGGGCTAGTATCACCATCACTCCATGCATGCGTAATGGTCCCTCCTGAAGATCCCACCTCATATCGCTAACGCTTTGCCTCCTCACGGCGAGCATAGGGCAACATATGCGGGTGTGGCACTACATCCTGTATCAAATTAAAACGGGATCATAACTCAAACATATGAACACCCATAGGTATCTCAATCAACCTTAACTCTTTAGCACTTACCACGTTTACGGTCGCATTTCATTCTCCATACTTTGAGATGTGATTGAGTGTAATCCTCCGTGCACGATACATCTTTCCTCGACATCGATCACATATACATTTGATTTTTTGCTCCAACCACATTTTGCAATGGTGGATGCAGAGGGATTCATCCTCACTGGAGCTACTTGTTGAAGATGAAGACATCCTACAAACAAACAATCCAAAAAATTTTGCTTTTCTTCAAATATTTAATTTTAAAACTACGTGGCACATCTAAAACCACGTCTGTCTGTTCTGTGGTGTGCGTCTATAGGCGCATCTAAAAAATTACACGTGCTTATAGATGTGCTTATAGACGCGGTTTTAGATGCGACTATAGACACGGTTTTCAAATCTACTTTTAGCGCGCTTGCTTTGCTTTTCTTTACATAAGCTTCACGCGACTTGCTTGCTTTGCTATTAATAGATCCACAGCCCGACACTTAAGAGAAAGGCACCCACACTTACTTCCAGGCTTACAGGAGAAGAGGATGAACAAGGAAGAGAAGCAACTTTGAAGAAGGACAAGAAGCTTCCATACCTCTATCCTCTATCCAAGGTAAGTCTCTTTACGGTTGATCTTCTTTGGAAGTTGCTCTCTTTGGATTTGTCCTTTGTCGTATCCAAGAAACAAATGATTTTGGTATCAGTGTTACGCTTTTGTGTCGGGCACATGTCCTTTTCCACTTTTTAGAATAGTCCGCCTGTCAGAGCGCATCTAAAACCGCATCTACAGGTGCATCTATAGATGTGTCTAGCATGTTTACAGACACAGACAGCCGCATCTATAGACGCGCTATTATATGCAAAAATAGATGCGCTTCTCAAACGCGTCTATAGATGCGCTCCAACAGTTTTAGGTGCTTCCCTTCCCTTCTCTTCTCTTCCCTTCTCTTCTCTTCCCTTCCCTTTTCTCTCTCTTTTTCTCTTCTTTTTCTCTTCTCAGCTCATCAGTAATCTTCTTTTTCTCTTTTTTCCAATTCATCATGTGGCGAGGAAGCTCTTCAAGCTCACTTGATCTATGGGAGTCTATTTTTAGGGAGTTATATAACCTTTTAGGGCACCCTCCTAGTCTTGCAGAGTTATACAACTACATGACAGGTACTCTAAACACCCCCTAGGAGTCGGCACTACAGACTCCAAACCACCCCAACCCCACACTAGCTGAGATTACCCCAGCAGAGTCAGCACAGCCTAGCCGGCTACACAGCCGAGGCCCTTCCCCCATGCTATCTTATGCCCCTTCCCCCATGCCGTCAGGAGGTCCTTCTATCTCGCAAAGCCGTCGACGTACTCCTATGCAGTCGAGACTCGGTTCTCCAGCTACGAGTGGTCCACGTAGTCCTGTGCAGTCTCCAGCTACGAGTGGCCAGCGTACTAGCTTGACACGACTCGGTAACAGGTGTAGTAGCAGGGAGAGTGGTGGGGGATGGATGGCACAGTGCTTTGGGAGGGGTGGTGGTGGGGACATTGATGATTCAGATGATTTAAACGTGCCTCCGGGTCTCCTCCGGGTGATGGTACGATCTTCGATGACATCACTCAGACAGGAGGCATCTTGATGGATGCACAGGGGAAGGACATCATGGCCTTCATGCGCTCTGTAATTGCTAACAATTATAGAGATCGCTTTATCCACTACAAAGACCAGCCAAAGAGGTTGGATGATGAGACCCTCGCTGCTATTCGCTCTAGGTATCCTAACCTCCCCAATCGTCAGTTCACAGATATTAAACGGGCCGTCAAAGATTGTTATGATACTTGGCAATAAAAGATCTTCGCTTAAGAGGCAAGCACTAGCGGAGCTTGCCAAGCTCGATGGAGGTCAACCACCAAGGGGCCCACCCCACACCGCTCACAAGCATGAGTGGAAGAAAGCAATGAAGTCAGCGAGGGAGGACCCCAGTCTGCAGCACGTGGAGGCACGAAGGATCCAGATGGAGCAATATGGAAGCGTGCATTTTGGAGCAAGAGGTGTTGAATCATGGGAGGCCCAATTTGTAAGTATCGATCTCAAATTATATTGCTTATGTAGTTTATTAGGAGGTTGTTTCTTTGTACTAACCCCTCCACAAATTGTGTCGTCTTGCAACTTAATATCATGGGTAGATACCCTACTCTTGTCGAGACAGCCTACCACCGCCACCATCACAGAGGAGATACATGGAAGCACTTCTATCATGACGGGTTGATTACTAAGGAGCAGTATATCCGGGCTACTGGAGCGCCCCCCGAGGTATTTGAAAGTAATTAAATAATGTCAATATTATAAGTAAAGATTTGATTTTTCATACATTGATATATGTTGTCCCTTGTTTACAGGCCCCTGCATAAGAAGACGAGGAAGGAGGCAGAGAAGGGAGCGCAGAAGGGAGTGCAGAAGGGAGCGTGGAAGGGAGCGAGGAGGTGGAGAACTTAGATTAGTCATAGAAGTAGTGCTAGCTACTCTTTTTTGTACTTAAAGCCACTAGCTTGGCTACATGCCTCTTGTATATACACTCCTCTTATTTTTTGTACTTGAAGCCACATGACATGGCTTAGCTTTATGCTATATGTACATACAAGCACTTTTTAAGCTTTCAATTTTCTTTTGCAACGTTCTATCAATTAATGCCTTGTGAACTAAATGTTTTGGAGTTGTAATGTTTTATTTGGAATTGTAATTGTCGGCTATAAACGTGCTTGTAAGAGTGCTAATTAAAATGCGATTGGCTGTAAGAATTGAATTACACAATGTGGGAATGGGATTCCTATAACTACATAACATACACAACATACACAGCATTCTGTAAATTTAAAAAATATTATGTAGCGTGTTTATCGGTGCATCTATAAACGTGTCTATATACGCATCTGTCTGTTCGGGGATCATCTATTTGCGCGTCTATAAAAGCATCTATAAGACCATTTATAATTGCGTCTATACACGCGTTTAACAATGCGTCTGTCTGTTTTTTAAAATTTTTAGCAAAGCATCTATTTACGTGTCTATATACATGTCTATACATGTGTCTGTCTGCTATATAGATGCATCGTTAGATGCAAGTCTCTAGACGTGCAAATAGACGTGCCCGTAAGTTTTTTTTTAGTTCAATAAACGCGTTTGTGTGCACGTCTATGGGTGCTTTGTCTTGTTGTGTTGGCTACTCCATTGCTCGGGTTCCAACAAACACAAACATTAATGGACTACAATTTTGTACAACTTTGCCTATGCCTCTCTTAACGGTCCATTGAACATTCTTTCTCCCAAAGTTTTTAATGACTTTAGATAGATTATATGTAGTGTTGAGCATATTTTTTATGCAAGCTATAAAATGGTAATTGGAAATCAATTTGACATGGAACATATGTAGTAGATCTACAGAGAAACATTAACTATAACAAACTTTGTGAACCCCTTCGTTTGGATATCTTCCTAATTTTGTGTGTTGACTCTCTCAAGAATAAAGGGTTGTACTAGCCACTCTAAAGATATAATTATTTCGAATGTAATTATGCATTCTTTTCCTTGGCACCTTTAGAATGTTTGCTTATCATGTAAAGAACCCATGGAACATTCATATAGCAACATGCATTCTTATCCCTAATTGAGGCTTTTGTTTCACTAGTGTTATTATTAGCATTTCATGAGGAGCGCAGGATGGTTTGGCTCTTAGTAATTTTGAAGGGAATCATTGTTTTTGTCTTCTCAAAGTTATCCTCACCTATTTTCATAGCTCTCAAGGGTGTAGCTTTTAAGGTGCCCCACAATTTTATTTGGAGACATAACTTTTCCCTTGGTGGTATCCATCATTTGTTCTTTTCCTGTAGTGTGAACAAATAGGTCCATGAATGATGTTGCTATGAAAGGGATGACACACACAAATTGAAAAATGGTATAATCTTACTCCTTACAATGGTAATCAGGGATATGCAATGGTATTAAAACGTTGTATTAAAAATGCAACCTCCTTCCTAAGCAAGATCTAATGTATATCTGATGATAGGCATTACATCTCTACTGTCTATCGTCTATCATCGTAACATCATTCTCCACATTTGCAACTTCAACCGCATCTGTAGACTGCGTTTTTATGTCAACGTCAATAGTAGCAAGTGGTTAAAAGATGGCGGCCACTCTTTGTGCACCATTGCCTCTGCACTATAGCATTGTCCTATTAACATCTCACATGAAGTGCCATAACATCCTCGCCGGCGAGCCTCAAAATTCTTGATGGCAGATATCACATCTCCAATGATTTCTTACTATCATTGTAACGTAGCTATGTGCTGCTGTTGAGCCTCCATTTCTCTTTGGAGCCATTGAGTGCTGTCAAATTAAGGAGTGCTTCCATTCCTCTCTAGAGCCGTTGAATTCTTTCATAATCATCAAAAACTTTTGAACCCTTTGAAATGCATTTTCATCATAACTTCCAACATGTGAGTACTCCATGCAAGCTTGCTAGACCGAGAGAGAGAGAAATCATCCAACTTTCTTGCCCCCTCCCGACTGATTGGATGATTATAAACGTGGTAATCTACCTGTTAAAACATGTGTGGGATGGCAAATCGCCTTTTCCCATGTCCTTTCTCCTGAGTAAGCATCTATCTATACTATGATCATCCACAACATCATGCTCTATTGACGAATGTCGATATTTTACACACACTGGTGTAGTAGCCAGCATCACTTACACAAGTACATAAAGGTTGCAAGCAATTGGATAATACTTTCCAAGTTTGAATATGGAAATAAAACAATTGTAATACCATCTAAATGCTTTAGCATTACTTCTAATTGGTATGATTTCAATCAACAAAATTGGTATGACGTCAACCGATAAAAGTTATAGATGCCATGGCTCTTTTCCAATAGGGATTTGGAACCATGCTTTGTGGGTAACCGGTATGACAAATGGCCTCAAAAACATCTTGTTGTGCTTTCTCTATATGTTGTCATCTAATTGACTCTTCCAAAGATTTTTGTTCCGAACGTAGATGCGATTGCGAATAAGAAATGTCACCACATTGCCCACTATCCATATACTTTATAGAGCAGCTTGTCATCTGTGTGACTGAGGCCACACCAATACTTTGAGGTGGCACATCTACAGATTGACTAGTTAGAGGTGTGAGTAAACCATCACGCATATGTTCTTGAGGCTGGGATTGGTGACGTGCGACTATATCATCTACCTGCTTGTCTGTACTTTTAGGTATTTGTCTACCTAGAGTGGCTATAACTCTCTCAACTCCTGGCCCCTTGCATTTTCCAATCTGTTTGTTGCTATCCCCCAAGAAGTTCTTTTGCATTCTTGTGTCGGAGCCTGAGTACTCTTCATGACAAAAGTTGCATTTCCACTTCTTATTAGGCAATAGCGTAATGTAATCGCGAGCTTTTGTTGGATTTCGTCCTCATTTGTCTAGAGCTATGCTTCCAATAAAGGCTCTACAAGAAACATATAAAATTTTATATAAGTACTATGCATATTCACATTAGTTTTCATGTTTTGGATACTACCATATCATTTAGATTCTAGGACACACAATAATATTTTGAATCGTTTACAGTTCTACGTCCAAAATCAATGTGGCTATTTGGGACACTAACTTAGAATACTCCATGCAAGCTTGCTAGACCAAGAGAGAGAGAGAAATCATCACTACTACAAAACCAGGTAGAAATGGCAGCCCAAAAGTGACATTTCCACATTATTAAATGGCACTTTCTTGCAGCCATTTCCACATGTGCCATTTTTTGGAAATGGCAACCAAAAGTGCTATATATTTTTGCCATTTCTATGTCCATAATGGCAACCAAAAGTGCCATATATTTTGCCATTTTTACGTATGAAATGGCAACTAAAAGTGCCATATAGTTTTGTCATTTCCACATACAAAATGGCAATCAAGAGTGCCATATATTTCTGCCATTTTTGTGTCTAAAATGGCAACCAAAAGTGCCATATATTTTTTCCATTTTATATCTTAAATGGCAACCAAAAGTGTCACATATTTTGCCTTTTTTATGAATGAAATGGCAACCAAAAGTGCCATATAGTATTGCCATTTCCACATGCAAAATGGCAATCAAAAGTGCCATATATTTTTGCCATTTTGATGTCTAAAGTGGCAAACAAAAGTGCCATATATAGTGTCATTAATGGCAATTAAAAGCACCATATAGTTTTGCCATTTCCATAATTGAAATGGCAACCAAAAGTACCATATATTTTTGCTACTTTTAATGCATGAAATGGCACTACATTTGAGACCAGCTGTGAAAGAAATGGCAAAAGGTGACATAAAAGTTATGTTTGAAATGGCAAAAGGTGACATAAAAATTGTCACTTATTATATTTGAAATGGCAAAAGATCACTTAAAATTTGCAAGATTTCATGTTGAAAATGGAAATAAAGTGACATACAAAATGTCGGTTATTTTGTTACAAATGACAAGAAATGGAATCACAATTGCCATTTCTTATTTTATAAACAATAGCATTCAAAATGGGTAAAAAAAATGTAATTTCTATTCGCTTTTAAGATGGTCCAAAAAGATACATGACATTGGAATCTTAAATGACTAAAATTTTACATTTGATACTTGGTATCTATTAATGAAATTTATTGTCTAAGTGTGAAAGATTAATCAAAAGTCTTAAGTGCATCAATACTCATAGTACATAGTGTGAAGGAGTCATCTAAAATTCTAAGGAATAACTTTTACCTTTTATAACACACACATTTTCCTTGATAATAAATATTATTCAATAGTTGATTGAGAAATAAATAATACAATTTTTACATAGCAAAATAAAATATAAAATTATCAAGACATTACATGAAGAGTTTTCCAAGCAACATTTAAGCCTACGGCTCGAACCAATGTCTAAATCTCATCATTTTCTATAAATATACAAGCATCCTTAATGATTGCATCATCAACTTGTACTGCTACATAACCAACTCCTATTGGTATAGTATGAACTCTAAATGAAGGATCCAAACTAATTATTGTCCCTATTCCAACTATGTCTTTTGAGTCCTTATGTAAGATCTTTACTCGTTGTCCCCTTTGAATAGCATCAACCTACAAAAATACATTCAAGATATCACTAGTAGAATATTTGTTTAAAATATCAAAAAATATCCAAAAACGTTATGGTCATTGCCATACTAATTAAGAAAAACGAATAAAATTAACTTACTTGGAAAACATGTATGTCATTTGTTTGTGCTGTTGTCTTTTCTACTCCAATTGTTGATTGATGAACCTTTTTAATATGATACTTAATAATGCTTCATGTGAATGCTTTCTACTCTACTCAGAGATCCATAAACCTTTTCAAAACAATATCTACAATACACGCACGCTCGCATGTGTGTGTGTGTGTATGTGTTTGTGTGAGCATGAATCATATTTTTTGTGAAAATATCATGAAGTACGCATGAAATTTACCAAAGGTAGAGCAAAAATGTTTTTCCTCAAATCATTAAGTTGTTCTTGCAAGGTATCCATAGCCTTATCCTTTTCATGAAGCTTTCTTTGCAACTCATGAGTCTTCTCATGTATCACTTGGTCTAAATCACCGATTGTAATTTTTTTTTTTGCCACAAGTAGTCTTTTTAGTAGGTACAATCCTCGGGGGGGTCACTTAGTGTAATATGTCTACATCACGTGCGTTCACGGATTCTTTTATAAATCCCTATGTAACCTATTTCATGCATTTCCTCATATCCCCTTTGTGAAATTTTATAAATCCCATACTATAAATGTATTTTTTTCCTAGAGGAACTTTAAAATTCCTTATGTGAGAGATACATTATGACTTCTGGAGGTACATGTTTACCAAAGGCAATATGAGAGACTCAGGGATGTAAGATATCTACATCTTATGATTACATGGAAGAGAGGCCAACCCGAGTAGTGCCCAACACAAGTTCAAGCCCGAGGCCCGAGTTCAACTCCTTGTGATGCTGAAAGCTTAAGGAAAAAAAATCAAAACCAAATTCTAAATCTAAAACCACACAATGGTCACTAGACAGGCTCCAAAATGAGTGGTGAGAGACTCGGGCTGGTAGCAACCATGTAGTGGGAAATGGACATGTTTGGTATCAACTCAAGTGACTCAAATTCTCAAGAGATTAGATAAGTTGATGTATTCTCTTTTGTCTCAAAGGTCATTTTGGTGTTTACCATTTTGATGGTAATCTCTCTCTCTCTCTCTCTCTCTCTCTCTCTCTCACACACACACACACACACAATCTTAAATAAATTACATCAAAGTTTGATGGAGAGTTTTATAGCACCGTTAGGGAATACCATGCATTGGAAATGGACTTCTCAATGCCCAACATGTTTGTGTTTGTTGGACATCTCTTTAATTGCAACATTTCCCATTTGATGGCCTCCATTCAATATAGTTTGGAAGCTCCAACTATTGCCCTTGGGTATCGCAAGCTCAACCAAGTCATTCAAGAGGATGGCCTAACATGATAATGATGATGATGCGGATAAGGATGATATCATCACTAATGATATGACTGTATCACTTAGGACGTAGCAATCAACATGGGTGATGATTGTCGTTTTAGTAGCTCCACCCTTTTTTCTTCTTGTATCAAGTTTTCTGTTAGTCTCCTAGCCCATCAGCTTTCCAAAGACTTTAATAAACTCTCTCTCTCTCTCTCTCTCTCTCATGTTGCTCGCAAACATTTACCTACCCTAGCTATTACCTCAATTGAAGCATTTGTTTGATCATGTCATCAAGTAATTGCCAAAACTTATCTTCTATTCCTATGCTACCACAAGCTTTCAAGATGAAAGTAAAGGTGATTCGTTTTGACACCAACTTGCACCGTTTTTGTCACATGCACCAATATGCCCAATAACAACTCACAACACATTAAGCATGTCAACAAGTCCAAGTTTCAAGCAACAGCAAAGCAAGGCCAGGTGTGAAAAATTATCGGTAGGACAGTCGTGGACAATGTTCGAGATTGGCCAACAATGCTATCCGAATTTGAGCAAGACGGCCATGTATATTAGATGAATATAATCATTTATGCCCAATTCCAATAGGCCAAAATCGCCTTTTCCTAGTTGACATGCAATCTATCAATCTGTATATACACACCTCAACCATGTCATTTCTCATCCATCAAAACAATGGGTCAACAATTCAAAGAGGTGAGTAGCAAGCTTGTAAAGTGCCTTTATGCCTTTACAAGCGAATGACATATCCATCAATGAGAGCCATATATCCATCAAAGCATTAGCAAGAATAATATCATTTCCTAACAAACCCTATCTGAATAGAAAGGTTGTCAAGCACCGTTGCAAGAAAACCACATGGCATGTCCATCAAAGCATTGGCAAGAAAACCACGTTGCATGTCCATCAAAGCATTGGCAAGTGCAATACCATTTCCTAGCACACCCTATCTGATAATTTCAGCATGTACTATTGTTTTGCCCTATGTTGCTAATAGGATTCAAGATGCAAACAATGGTGTGTGCATTAGGCGAGACACACTTGCATTGGACCATTCAAAGAGAGTTTACTGCTTCCTCACAACGACCATGTTATGCATATTATGTAATCAATACATAGACTAGGAAACGACATTCTAAACAAGATGCTCATCAAGAACTTGTGCCCATATCAACTGCTCTATGCTACCATAGGCTTTCAAGATGCAAAATACCCACTTCATTCATCGTACACGAGTTACACTGTAATCCACAATAGACAATGCATACACATCATCTCTAACATCGTATAAGCATACACCTTCCTTCTAACATAAGGACAATACCAAGCCATCACATATGAGGAATGCTACATCCAAGGTATGACATCTTATATTTAGACCATCTACATCTATGGAGTGATTCTTGATTTCCTCTTCATGTGCAAGAAAGCAATCTCAACTACTCCACAAGATAGCACACATATCAATTAAGCTAGTCATATCTTGTGATCAATGTTTTCCAAGAGGGTGTTATCTCAAACTCATTGTTTTTCAAACAATCTAGATCTTTCCACGAACCTCTCTAGACAATATGGAAAAAATTTCAATCAAATACCTCTAGAATGCTGACTAGAACAATAAAAATAGTCAATGATTTTGATCACTAAACCTTTAAGACGGCACACTGTTTGTTGTATTCGTCTATTCAATCTAACTTCCAACATCTAATTTGTTGTTAGATTGTTGAAGTTTAATTGATTGTAGGTGTCCAACAACAATCTTCTCTTGTGATCAACTCCCAATAGCCTTTTCTATTATAATATTTTCCATCATGTAGGACCAAGCACTAAAGTTGCCCTTTGTACGTTTTTACCAATAATCTATGTGACATGTGAATCCTCGAGTCCCATGTTGCTATCACCAATTCAACACCTTCAAGGGTTAGAAAAGCATCCAAAGATTTGGGTTTTTATTTATTTCTAGCATCTATTCGACCACCATTGCTTTAAAATCAATTCACATTGCATATGCATAACCTACAACATGTACATCCAGTTTAAACAATTGAATTATTACACCAACTTTCTTCCTGTTTTGTAATGCTAATATCTTTCAAATGGTGACTCATATGCAAATACTGCAAACAAAAAAGTTGTAGACAATCTATAGGCCCACAACTTTCTAGTTAAACACAAATTTCAATTCCTTGTATATTCTTTGCTATTTATCTCCAAAAAGAGCCTCCTGCTCTCACTAGTTTGCTGCTGTCATAAAACTGCCAAACTGTCAAGCATGACTCACCATCATGTTGTTACTATCACCAATTCAACACCTTCAAGGGTTTAAAAAGCATCCAAATGTTTGGGTTTTTATTTATTTCCAGCATCTATTCGACCACCATTTCTTTTAAATCAATTTACATTGCATATGCATAACCTACAGCATGTATATCCAGTTCAAAAATTGAATTGTAGTAGTTTACAGCAACTTTTTTCCTGTTTTGGACTGCTAATATCTTTCAAATGGTGATTCATATGCAAATGTTGCAAACAAAAAGGTTGTTGACAATCTATAGGCCCAAAACTTTCTAGTTAAACAAAAATTCCAATTCCTTGTACATTCTTTGCTTTTCACCTCCAAAAACAGCCTGCTGCTCACAAGTTTGCTGTTGTCATAAAACTGCCACACTGTCAAGCATGATTCACCCATCAAGCTGTCAGTCCAAATGTCCACATAAAAATTGGCATACAAGCCATCAAGGTATAAATCCATGTCACAAATGTTTATCTCAACATGTAACCGCATCTATCATTCCATTTTTTAGCATGTATTCAACTCCTACCCATGCAACAAACTGCTTCAACAAGCATCCAATCCTTGCATAGTACAATCATGTATTCAAATCCTCTTGCCCATGCAAAAAATTGCTTCAACAAACATCCAATCCTTGCATCCAATACAATCATCCGTAGGTAGCCAAGGCTTGAAATCTGCATTTCTATTGTATATCATATTCCACATCACCATGACCTCAATGGTTCACCTCAACTTGGCATGCATTCCAAGTGCATCCAATGTGCTCATACATTGGACATTCTTCACTCTTTAACCCCTGGACCCTCAAATTTGGATAGGAAAATTTAGTCCAGGGACCTAACCTTAGAAGTAGTCCCATCTAGCCCCATCACCTTGTGGGTGTAGGGACCAAGAACCATTCCCACAGCCAAGCTCTGAGTGGGGCTTGGGAGAAGCAAGGAAAATGCCTATGAGGGAAGTTGGTCTTGATATCACAAGAGGCACTACATAGAATCTAGACTACCATGCCCCCTTCCTCATCTTCCTCAGCTCACTCTAAGGCTGACTTCTTCTCTCAACTCACAATTCTAAAGCTCTTCTTATCAAATCCTAGAACCTTACAAAATGCATGCAACAAAAATGGGAACAAAGCCACCTCCCAAGAAATGCTAGCAGATGATACAAACGATCTCTCCCTTTGCAGTCTAGACCTATCTAGACACTAGAAGATGGCAATGTCCTATCACTAAGATCATTCTCATCCACCTCAATCTGAGATGGGCAGGGGTGGTGGCCATGGCAAGCCAGCTGCCTGGCCTTGGTACTGCCCAAGGGACGGGCCTTGTATAGGCCTCCCTCAGGGCCTAGCAGTAGCACACACAGTCAACCAATCAAGGCATGCAAAAGAGCATTAAAAGGAGGGCCAGAGGGCTTGTTTATGAGGGCCATAAAGTCGGCCAGCAAGGGTGTGGTGAAGGGGCCCAGCCAAGTCACCTGGAACACACAACAAGGGCGCTCGGCCCCCACTTATATGCAGCCATCACACAGCCCCAGAAAGGGGTGCCCACATCCCAATAAAGGGGCCATGTGGGGATGGTTTTATGACAAGTTGAGTCAGCTAGAAGGGCCAGATAGTTGGTCCATTTTGAGGTCATCCTACAAATCGGGCAGATCAGCAAGAGTTGGAGCAGAAGGGGCAGCCAAAGCCATCATTATTCCAGAACAATCCTTCTCATAATTCTATCTATGTAGCTCTGAACTCATGATTCTTTCTATGTTCCTGAGCCATCATTATTTCTAGAGCCATCCTTCTCCCCATTTGAGTGTCTTGCCTCATTCATCTCCTCTAGTGATGACTTCTGCATCCTTGGGCCCATGGATTGAGCATTTTTTCTCTGCTTGTAGTGTCAACCATGGCCTTGGGATTAAGTCTGTATCTTCCACTCCTAGCATGGCTAATTGTTCCTGATTAGTTTGCCATTCTCCCTTAAGTTGTGATTAGAAAATGTGAAGCCATTGGTCTTGAGGATATTGAAAGACACAAACTAAAATTCACAACGCTGTGTGACTTACTTGACAAAGGCACACCCGATGGAATGGAATTGCCTTCTTGGTCTACTTCCTTTTAGGTTGGAGTTATCACCAAATAGATCCTTTGGGATCTGATACCATGTGAGAGATAATAAGGTAGCATACACCTCACAACCCCCACAAAATACATTTCCCATGAATCACGCTCTGGCTCTAATAGAGCCACACTCAGATTTGGAAATAGTAGGCAACAAAGAGTATATTTATCAAGCTCCACAAAATCCGGAACAAGGGCTGGCATAAAATCTATCACATGTACTCCCACATAGGAAACCTTGGGGATGGCCTGCCTACATTCTAAAAGCTGCACCAAAGTGAGCACTAAAAGAGGATTATGGACTACAACCTATGTGTGTTGGCCTCCCTTGCTTCCACGTGCTTTTGTAGGCTTAAGGGGGTGACTGAGGGATAACCAAAATGGCCAAGAGGAGGCAGATTTCTACCACCCCTCCCGAATCTGGCTGACTGGACCTGGCAAAGACCTAACATAGATTGGAAGTCATGGTCTTGTAATTGGCCGACTAGTTTTGGGGCAGATCTTCCCCTGATTTGACCTCACCTTGGTCCATATTTTTGTGTCTATATAAGGCTACACTATAGAAGGCCATATCTTGCCACTATTGTGAGCCCCATGTGGGCTCCTGGTTAGCCATATAAAGGGCTCCATCCAAACTGTCCATGTTGATTGTGCAGCCCTCTTTGTAGGCATCCAAGCAATACCAACATGATGCACAACCCCCTCATGTGCATGTGCTCCCTCATTTACATCCCACCAAGGGCATGTGTTCTCCCCCAGAAATAGGCATGCATCTGTAGGTATGACAGCCATACTTGCTGCCATATGATAGATCATATGAATACCCTAAGTTCCAAGGTGTCAACTCCTCTTGTCCTTCTCATATGGATGTTCAGATATGGGGCCTTGGCCCATAAAGTTTGATAGGAAACAGAGGGCTTATTGAATATTAGAGACCCTTTAGAAATGACCAACAAAATTGATATGCTCTATGAATGAAGCATCTATAAGATGCTATGTGAAAGAGCGAGTCAAAAGATCCACACACACACATGATAGAACTCAAGATAGATGCTCAAATTAGATCTGCACCAGGTGGATAACCCAATGATGAAATACAAGAGACCAACAATTTGGGGTACTTGTGTAGCGGGAGGTAGACTAAATCACTCTCTTTCCTACTCACTACTAACTGAATTGTGAGAATGATGCACTCAATACACATGTGATGCTATGGATGTGAGTGAGAAAATCAGAGGGAGAGAATATAGTGCGCATCCAAAGAGGAATATATAACTGAATGAATGAATTTCCAAAGGGCTGAATACAACTGTATGAAGGGTTGAAACCCTCACTACAAAACTGTAATGGAAAGAGACTATATGGAGGAGGTGAATCCTCACTGGATGATCCCTATGGATCCAAGGTTACCCTGCTGGGAGTCCTGGCTGCTGCTGAGCTGAGCCACTGAAGGCCCAAGTAGATGGATGTGAAGAATGTCCAAGGGGATGGCTATTTATCGGCTCCCTTGGCCCCTTAAATGCAAGTCGGCCAGCAAGAAAGGTATAAAGGAGGGGGCCAACCAAGTCATCTGACATAGAAAACAAGGGGGCTAGGCCCCCACATAAATGCAAAGGGCACGCAACCCAATAGGAACTGCCCACAGCCCAAGATAAAGGGCATGTGGGGGTAGTTTTAGGGGTAGACTGAGTCGGCAGAAGGCCTTCTCCAGTCGGCCACTTCAAGGGGCCCTTAGGGCCTATAAAAAGGGAGGCTAAGAGCCTCATAAATCATCTAGTAGCCAGAACACTTGGGAGTAGTAGGAGCAGCAACACACACACCCTCAGGCCTACATCCAAGAGGCAGAGGAGATCAAGATCTGTGGAGGGCTAGGACTTTGGCTGTCCTCTAGGGTAGCAAGGAGCTGAGGTCAAAGGCTGAAAGAGGATAGAGAGGAGCAGGTTTGAGCTGAAATCAGCATGCAAAAAGAGCAATGGCAGCAATTTGTAGGTGGGGGAATCCCAAGATGTTTTGTCTGAGAGTGCCGCATTCATAGCCTTTTGCCAATCAAATAATCTGTCAGGTGTGCATAACACGTCAGATCACAAGATTTTGCTTTGTAAAAGAAGATGTCCCTAGCACAGCTAGTGCACATACCCATCTCTTACATCCTCAAATAGATGACATATGCTTCAACTCCAACACTATTGATCCAGCTACGAAAAGCTCTCTCTTCTCTAGAATTTTGCTCATCATCAAATATCATTTTTGTGAAGGAAAATTTGTTTGTCAACCCATCCTGTAAGCATAACATAAAGATACTACTCAACAATAATATTTAACATTAATTAGTATTTTCCATTGTTTAATCTGCATTTTGCTAGCTATTGTTAGGTTCAAAAAACACACAACTATATCCATCATGTGCATGAAACACTCCCACTTTAAGTATACAAAAAAGACGTCCATAAGGAGGATAATTATACAAAAAATTAGTGAAATCCAGCCCACCTAAAGACTTCATGCATGTCAGCCAAATACACCGCTAGCATATGATGTCTTCTATCATTCTGGCTCCAATTATGGCAATGTAATAGAAGCCAGAACATAATCTTCAAAAAGTACGCTCAATATGCTTTAGAATTAAGCATGGATGAGCATGAAAGGCTGAGCATAGATGAGCATCAAGCATGAGATCACAATCTTGGAGAGAGAAGGTAGAGCTAGAGAGACTAAGGCCATAAGCATATCAATGTATGGGCTGTGTGCATGTTTACAAAGATTGGAAATCTGCATATGCAAGGTATGAGATGCTTTGACCTGTGTTCTTATAACTGGAAAATACAACTTATCAACATCAATAGCCTACCCAATCTCCACTTTTGAATTTTAAACAATCTGAGTCTTCCTGAAGTTTTATCTTTCTTGCATAGCTCAATCCCCTACCCGCACACAGCACAAAAAACCTTAAAAAAAGGCACGTCTCTTATGCATACGATGTGACACAATGCCTATAATCCCTCTAACGCCTCTTATGGTAAGGGATTTGTTTTGTATCCAATGATGACTTTGACATCAGCTGCTTGGTCAGCACCATTAAGACACTCAGCTACGCAATTATCATGTGTACCTCGCATGTTGAAAGCAAGCATAGGAATTGCAGAAGGGCTACTAATCCGTACATTGCACATGGATCCGATTGCCGTTTAATCATAACGCAGCACCGTGGATTTGTAGACGGATCTGTCATCGTTTACGGCAGAGCAAGAAGAGCAGAGCATTGAATATCATAACTCAGAAGGCAAAA